>NC_057811.1:414868065-414868656 GCF_018294505.1 Triticum aestivum
CCGCCGCCGACCCACCGCACCCTCCCCGGCCCGCTCCACCGCCGACGACGACCCCCCGCACCCTCCCCGGCCCGCTCCACCGTCACAAACGAATGCAACTAAAATTGCAAAAAAAACAAATTTGATTATATTTTCAAATAACAAATTTGATGATATTTTCAAATAATAAATTTGATGATATTTTTAAATAATAAATTATTACTGTTTCATATTCATATTCAATTTCTAAAAAATTATTAGATGCACCAAAAAATAATAATAAAAAATACTTATGGCGCACCTCTGGCTGGTGCGCCATTGCTACATAAAAAAATTTACTAATGGCGCACGCGTCGTGGGTGCGCCATTGCTATGTAAAAAAAACATTCTAATGGCGCACCGCTTCCGGGTGCGCCATTAGTAAGTTTCCCCCCTTAGCTAATTCCTCCCTCTCCCTCGCCAGTCCACCCGCGCGCTCACCGGCCTGACCCACGACGCCGCCGCCCCGACCCCCGCCGCCCCCGCGCTCCCCAACCACTGCAGCTCTCCCGCGCCGCCGCCCCCGCGCCCCCCACCACTGCAGCTTCCCCGCGCCGCCGCCCCCGCGCCCCC
>NC_057811.1:414871666-414878697 GCF_018294505.1 Triticum aestivum
GGGGGGCAAGCTTGGAGGAGGGGGCAAGCTCCGGCGGCGGCTCGGTCCCGTGTCCATGGAGGACACGGCGGCGGCGCTCTCCCGTGCGGAGGAAGGAGAGGGCGACGGGGTGGGCCGGCGGACTGGCGCTCGGCTGGGCTCGGCCCAGCGGCGCGCTGTTTTTTTTTTAAAAAAATATCGCGGAGAATAATTCACAGAAAAATAAAGAAAAATCAGAAAAATATAAAATAAATTTTCCCCGTCTGGTTAGAAAATCTAGAATAGGGTGAACATTTTTTTAACACAAAATAAATATTTTGAAACATGCAAAAAAAATTAATGCAATATAATTTGCAAATAAAACCCAAATAAATTCCAATAAATGATTTTAAGATTTTTCCTCCAATATTTCGATTGTTTTGGAGAAGTCATATTTTCTCCTCTCGTTTATTTTTAGAATGAAATATTTTTCCGGAGAGAAAATAATTAAAACCAAAATCCTCGTCTTATTATTGGATGAAAATCAAATATGAAAATTTGAGAAAATCCCCAACTCTCTCCGAGGGTCCTTGAGTTGCTTAGGATTTATCGAGGATTTGTCAAAATGCAATAAAACATGATATGCAATGATGATCTATGTATAACATACCAAATTGAAAATTTGGGATGTTACAAACCTACCCCCCTTAAGATGAATCTCGCCCTCGAGATTCGGGTTGGCTAGAAAACAGGTGGGAGTGGTCTTTCCGTAGATCTTCCTCTCGCTCCCAGGTGGCTTCATCCTCCGTGTGGTGACTCCACTGAACTTTGCAAAACTTGATAACCTTGTTGCGGGTAAGTCGGCTGGCATACTCAAGAATCTTGACTGGTTTCTCCTCATAGGTCAAATCACTTTCCAGCTGAATAGCTTCCAGTGGCACAGTATCTCTCAATGGTATCTCAGCCATCTCTGCGTGGCACTTCTTCAACTGGGAAACGTGAAATACATCATGAACTCCAGACAATTCTTCGGGAAATTCCAGCTTGTAAGCAACTTCTCCCATACGTTCCACAACTCTGTATGGTCCGATAAAACGGGGCGCTAACTTTCCCTTAACTCCAAAGCGCTTCACTCCTCGAAGTGGTGATACTCGAAGATAAACTCGGTCTCCGACTTCGTAAACTGTCTCCTTTCGTTTAGAATCAGCATAACTCTTCTGTCTGGACTGGGCTACCTTGAGCCTATCGCGAATCAACCTCACTTTCTGTTCAGACTCCTTAATCAAATCTGGTCCAAACAACTGACGGTCTCCAACTTCGTCCCATAACAACGGTGTTCTACACCTCCTTCCGTACAAGGCTTCGAAAGGGGCCCTCTTCAAACTGGTCTGATAACTGTTGTTATAAGAAAACTCCGCATATGGCAAATTGTCGTCCCAACTGGATCCATAATCTAATGCACATGCTCTCAACATGTCCTCCAAAATCTAGTTGACTCTCTCGGTCTGTCCATCTGTCTGTGGGTGGAAAGCTGTACTAAATTCCAACCTGGTTCCCAATGTTTCATGTAACTGCTTCCAAAACTTCGAGGTAAATTGGGTTCCTCTGTCTGATACAATGGTCCTCGGAACTCCATGCAAACATACGATCCTGGTCATGTATATCTTTGCCAACTTAGCACTGGTGTAAGTGGTCTTCACTGGAATGAAATGAGCCACTTTCGTCAAACGGTCGACTACAACCCATATTAAGTCATAGCCTGAACGAGTCCTGGGTAATCCAGTGATAAAATCCATGCCTATTTTATCCCACTTCCATTCGGGTATCGGCAATGGTTGTAGCAATCCTGCTGGCTTCTGATGCTCTGCCTTCACTCTCTGACATACATCACAAACTGCTACGTATTCCGCAATATCCTTCTTCATTCCGGTCCACCAGAAAATATTCTTCAAATCCAAATACATCTTCGTATTTCCTGGGTGAATCGAATACGGTGAATCATGGGCTTCTTGCAAAATCAACTTCCTGATCTCCGGATCATTTGGTACATATACGCGGTCCTCAAACCACAAGGTATCGTGCTCATCCTCACGAAATCCCTTGGCTTTTCCTTTGCTCATCTTCTCCTTTATCTCTTCAATCTCCTTGTCTGTCTTCTGAGCTTCTCTGATCCTTTCCATCAAGGTAGACTGAATCTCCAATGTCGCTAAATAGCCTCTTGGGACTATCTCCAAACATAACTCGCGAAGGTTCTCGGCTAATTCCTGAGGTATCTCTCCTGTCATGAGGGTGTTGACATGACTCTTGCGGCTCAACGCGTCTGCTACTACGTTAGCCTTTCCTGGGTGATAATGCAATCTCATATCATAGTCTTTAATAAGCTCCAACCATCTCCTCTGTCTGAGATTTAACTCCTTCTGCGTGAAAATATACTTCAAACTCTTGTGATCCGTATACACCTCACAATGGTTTCCGATGAGAAAATGTCTCCATGTCTTCAATGCATGCACCACGGCTGCTAATTCCAAATCACGCGTAGCATAATTCTTTTCATGAGGTTTAAGTTGTCGTGAAGCATATGACACAACTCTTCCTTCTTTCATAAGCACTGCTCCAAGTCCTCGACGAGAAGCGTCGCAATAAACTTCATAATCCTTGCGTTGATCTGGCAGAATCAACACCGGTGATGTAACCAATCGTTTCTTCAACTCTTGGAAACTAGCTTCACATTCCTCAGTCCAATTGAATTTAGTGTCCTTCTTCAATAGCTCAGTCATGGGCTTAGCAATCTTTGAGAAATTCTCGATAAATCTCCGGTAGTATCCTGCAAGTCCAAGAAAACTCCGGATTTCTCCAACTGTCGTGGGTGATTCCCAACTTGTCACTGTGTCAACCTTGGCAGGGTCTACTGCTATTCCTTCTCCAGAAATAACATGTCCAAGGAATCCAATTTCCTTCAGCCAAAATTCACACTTGCTGAACTTGGCATATAACTGATGTTCTCTGAGCTTCTCAAGTACCAATCGCAAATGCTCCTCATGCTCTTCCTCATCCTTGGAAAAGATTAAAATATCATCAATGAACACCACGACGAACTTATCCAAAAACTCCATAAACACTTTGTTCATCAGGTTCATGAAATAGGCAGGTGCGTTAGTCAGACCAAATGACATAACGGTATACTCATATAATCCATATCTGGTGGTAAATGCCGTCTTGGGTATATCCTGCTCTCGAATCTTTAACTGATGGTATCCTGATCGTAGATCGATCTTGGAAAATACTTTAGCTCCTTGCAGGCGGTCAAACAAATCATTGATCATCGGCAGTGGGTACTTGTTTTTGATGGTCACTTCATTCAATCCACGGTAATCAACAACCATCCTCAGCGATCCATCTTTCTTCTCCACTAGAAGTACTGGTGATCCCCAAGGTGACGAACTTGGGAGAATATAGCCTTTATCCAGTAACTCCTTGATCTGCTTCTTAATTTCCTCCAAATCCTTTGCTGGCATCCTGTACGGTCTCTTAGATATTGGCCCTGTGCCTGGCAAAAGTTCAATCAAGAACTCAATGTCTCTATCTGGTGGCATGCCTGGCAACTCTTCTGGAAATACATCCGGATAATCCTTCACCACTGGTACTTTCTCCTGTACAACTCCTGATAAGGAATTTACTTGAGTCCTCTTCGGCATATGCCGGGATACATACCTGATCCTTTTCCCTTCCGGGGTGGTAAGCAAAATCGTCTTGCTGGCACAGTCGATGTTTCCTCCATACAACGATAGCCAATCCATTCCCAAAATCACATCCAAACCTTGCGACTCCAAAACTATGAGGTCTGAGGGGAAAACATGCCTACCAATGGCCAATGGTATCTGAAAACATCCTTGGGTGGCCATATACTCTGCTCCTGGCGAGGTTACTAACATAGGGTTTCTGAGAACTTTGGTGGACATCTTAAACTTATTCACGAATCCCCTTGATATGTATGAATGCGATGCACCAGTATCGAAAAGAACGGTTGCAGTAAATGACTTAACCAAAAACTTACCTATTACTGCATCAGGCTGTGCTTCAACCTCCTCCACGCTCACGTGGTTCACGTGTCCTTTGTTGAACGGGTTCGGCTTTTTCCCAGAGCTTCCATTGCCATTTCCATTTTGGGCTTCAGGACATTCATTGGCATAATTTCCATTCTTCTGGCACTTGAAACAAGTGACTTGGCTCAGATCCCTCTTGGCTGGGGTAGATGGGTTGGTGCGGTTCTGTCCGTTGCCTCCTCCATTCCCATTACCATTCTTGGTGCCATTATGGTAGTGCGAACTACCTCCTCCATGGGTATGCTGAAACTGTCCTCCCAGCTTCGGGGCAAATCGTGGCTTCTGCTGGGCTCCAGAATTGTACTTCCCTTGTCCATACTTCCTCTTACGATTTTCAATCTGCTGTTGCTTCCCTTCAATCATGAGAGCTCTATCTACCAGCTCCTGGTAGTTGTTGAAGGTTGCTACCATCAACTGCATACTCAGTTCATCATTCAGCCCTTCCAAAAATTTCTCCTGCTTGGCTGCATCTGTAGCAACGTCATCTGGTGCATAACGTGCTAACTTACTGAAATCCTCCACATACTGGCCTACGGTGCGTCCTCCTTGGCGTAGGTTGCGAAACTCACGCTTCTTCATAGCCATAGCTCCTGCTGAAACATGAGCTGTACGGAATGCTTGCTGAAACTGGTCCCATGTGACAGTTTCAATAGGGTGCGTGGCTGTATAATTCTCCCACCATGATGCTGCGGGTCCATCAAGCTGATGTGCGGCAAAACGCACTCTTTCCGCATCTGTGCATCCTGCAGTGGTCAACTCCCTTCCAACTTTGCGGAGCCAATCATCTGCAACAATCGGCTCGGTGCTACTGGAAAACACCGGCGGGTTTAGCCTTAAGAAACGGGCTAAGTGATCAACAGGTGGCGGTGGCGGTGGGTTGTTGTTGTTGTTGTTGTTGTTGTTGCCTTGGTTCTGCACTAACACTTGCATCAGGGCATTCTGTTGCTGAATCAACTGGGTGATCTCCGGTGGGAAAACAAATCCGGTATCGCGTCTCGGAGGCATCTGATAGGTTTAGAAAAGATGAGAGTTAAGAATAGAATGAGGTCTAGAGAGAAAACACTACCCATATGCTCATGAGACAAATCAATCAATATCACTCAATCAATTCAAACAAGGCAAAACAATCGATCTAACTAGCGTTACAAAGTGCTTGAACTATACTATTAAATGGGGGAAAACTACTACTGATATGGTGGTCTACTAGAAATTCTGATTCGTTGAAGACTCCATGATGTCTGCTCCAGCTTCGTCAACAAAGTCATCTTCACTTGGTTCTGAGTCGGTGTCGTCGATAATAATGTAGTTATCCGGACAGGTGCATTCGTCGACTTCTGCTTTTGGCACTGGATTTCCCATGAATACTCCAATCTTCTTCTCCAGGTCGTCATTCTTCCCTACTAGTGCGTTGATTTCTTCCAAATAATCCTCGCGTGTAGCCTTGAGTTCTTCCTCCAGCTCCTTGATCTTCGTCAATGCCTTCTTCAGCTCTTCCTTGTCCGTGCACATCTGGTTCTCCTGACGATGAATGTGTTGGTTTTGCTCCTGGATGAAAGCTGCAATTGATCCGTCCTTCTTGGTTCTGATCATCTCCCATTGCACGTCTCGGCGTCCACAAATTTGGTAAATTGTATCCTTAAGCTCCTGGTGGTAGACTTCTCCAATGCGTCCCATGGCGATGTGTGCGACCATGCTCTTCCCTAAACTCCAAGTTGGTGCTTCGAAAACCAATCTTATGGGTTCAGTAACTGGCACAAACGTCCTTCCTGGAATAAGAACTAGGATCTTCCAGCTCTCCTCTTCAGGTAATGTGGCGTTGTAGGTTCCGGTGATGCTTGGTATTCCTATGTTCAAGTACTTGGTGACTTCCTTCAAGTGTCGACCAAACGGCGTGTCTTCATCTGGTTGCATGAACTTGCTCCTTGCATTCGCCATTCCTAAAAGAGTAGAAAGTGGAGAGGGGTTAGAAATGAGAAGAGAGAAGCTTTCTAGGGCTTAAGCTTAGTGGTCGTGTCCTACAGTCAGCGTGTGCTCTGATACCAACTTTGTAGCGACCAGACCTCAAATGGTCTGTGCTGCTGTGCACCAGTGTCATCCCTGGATCAGTAATGCTGACACGCACAGTACAACTGGAGGATTTATAACAGAGTAGCAATCACACACTTATTACATCGAATATCTCCAAAGAGATTAAGTATGATAAACATGGCTTAAGGCCATCTAAAACGATAACAGCGGAAGACTTGGAAGATAAGTGAGTCCATCAACTCCAGCGGCATCACTGAGTATAAGACCACGACCTAAGGCACCTTACTCGTCGTCTGAAAAATCTGCAACATGAAACGTTGCAGCCCGGAAACGGGTCAGCACATAGGATATGCTGGCAAAGTAACACATAGAGAATAATGAACAATAATAAGGCTATACTACATGCAAATATGGCCGGTGGAAAGCTCTATGGTTACAATTTTTAGGAAAAAGCCAATTTTATCCTACTTCAAAGGAATAAGTTTTATTTAACTATCATGGTGGTTGTGAAACATTGAGATGGTTGACAGCATCTCAATCCCAATTAAATGTCATCAATAACCCAACAAAATTAATTAGACGTAACATAGTGATGAGATTCACATGATAATCCAAGTACTAGATACTCAAGTTGCGCCATTAGTAACAATATTTTTTTATTTTTCCAGACATACTAATGGTGCACCAGGCCATAGTGCGCCATTACTAGTTCTAACTAGTAATGGCGCACCAGCAACATAGTGCGCCACTACAATATTTTTTTTACTTTTTACTTTTTGCAAAACTACTAATGGCGCACCTGGGGCAGTGCGCCATTACTAGTTTAAGCTAGTAATGGCGCACTGCTCCCTCGTGCGCCATTAGTGTATATTTCATGGACACTTTTATCTCGATCCCCCTCCATCTCGGTCGCTATCCCACCTCGCCAGATCTGGTCCCCCT
>NC_057811.1:414880013-414881915 GCF_018294505.1 Triticum aestivum
AAAACTGTAGCGACCAGACCTCAAATGGTCTGTGCTGCTGTGCACCAGTGTCATCCCTGGATCAGTAATGCTGACACGCACAGTACAAATGGAGGATTTATAACAGAGTAGCAATCACACACTTATAACATCGAATATCTCCAAAGAGATTAAGTATGATAAACATGGCTTAAGGCCATCTAAAACGATAACAGCGGAAGACTTGGAAGATAAGTGAGTCCATCAACTCCAGCGGCATCACTGAGTATAAGACCACGACCTAAGGCACCTTACTCGTCGTCTGAAAAATCTGCAACATGAAATGTTGCAGCCCGGAAACGGGTCAGCACATAGGATATGCTGGCAAAGTAACACATAGAGAATAATGAACAATAATAAGGCTATACTACATGCAAATATGGCTGGTGGAAAGCTCTATGGTTACAATTTTTAGGAAAAGCCAATTTTATCCTACTTCAAAGGAATAAGTTTTATTTAACTATCATGGTGGTTGTGAAACATTGAGATGGTTGACAGCATCTCAATCCCAATTAAATGTCATCAATAACCCAACAAAATTAATTAGACGTAACATAGTGATGAGATTCACATGATAATCCAAGTACTAGATACTCAAGTTGTCCATAACCGGGGACACGGCTAACCATGATTAGTTTGTACACTCTGCAGAGGTTTGTGCACTTTTCCCCACAAGACTCGATCTCCTCCGTTGGATTACTCGCACTACATGGTGTTTGAGTAACGGATGACCAAGACACAGTCTTTCGGAAGTGTTTGCACCTTACGTATGGGTAGACAGTTACACCTACTTTCCCCTACATCTGCTAGTCTACCACTGTAAGAGTTCACACAACTTAATCAACTATGCTAGAGCCCATAATAGCTTGCGGCTGCACACGGAAGTTTCTAGCATGAATAATCTTATGATCCCTTTGAACCTGGGTGGCGGTCCAAAAGAAAAACAGGCAATCCTGGAATACCCAGGTACCTCAATCCACCCAGATGTGAGTTTTAGTTGCCACCTTAAGTAAACCATTATTAACAATCTCACATCTGTCATGAATTTCACTCAAACCCAATCCACGTCTACGAGCATAGCATGGCAATATAATAGCAAACGTAGAAGTAACTCCCAAGGGTTTGATAAGAATACAGGTAATAGGTTCTACCTCAACTACTTCCCAATACCCACAATTTAATTAGATCCTAACCATGCAATGTTTGAGGATTTATCTAATGCAATAAAACTGGGTAATGAAAAGTATGATCAAAGTGTTACTTGCCTTGCTGATGATCCGCAAAACCTAGCGATTCGAAGTAACAAGCGGCACACTCCGGGTACTCTATCGCAAACAAACAAGCATACCATCAGTACTCATCTAATGCACAGGTAAAACTCGAATAAAAGATCAACCAGAAAGTTCAACTTAAGAACTCCGGTTTGCAAAAGAATCAACTCGAAAGAAACAACAAAAGTCAAACTGCGAAAGAAAGAAGCTTCGTTTACTAATCTGGATCTAGGTCAAATTTACTGTAGCAAAAACTTGTTTGAGTAGGTTAAACGGAAAGAGAATTTCGAGACGAAACTCTAGGCGCTTGAATCGCCTGATTCCGATAAACGAGCGAGAAGTTAAACAGAATCGAAGATTCGATCAGAAATCGAATCTGAGATAATCGCAGAAAAATCAGACGAAAAAGAAAAATGGACGAACGGTTAAAGAACGGACGTTCGTTAACAGAGAAAAACCGACGAACGCGTTCGTTAAAATGAACGGTTCGGTAAACGCTCGCAAAATAAGAAAACCGAAAAAAAACAATCTAGGTTTTTTTTAAACGAAGGGTTTTTTTTAAAACAAAACCGGCGTTGAACGGGGCAGGCAGTACCTCGTCGAGGCGGGGGTT
>NC_057811.1:414882130-414899309 GCF_018294505.1 Triticum aestivum
GGGGTGCGGGGCTCGGGGGGGTGCAAGGGGCGGCTCCGGCGGCAGGCAAGTGCGGCGGCGGCGGCGGCAAGTGCGGCGGCGGCGGCGGGATGAGAGAGAGGGGGCGGGGTTGAGGGGTATATAAAGAGGGGGGGGCAAGCTTGGAGGAGGGGGCAAGCTCCGGCGGCGGCTCGGTCCCGTGTCCATGGAGGACACGGCGGCGGCGCTCTCCCATGCGGAGGAAGGAGAGGGCGACGGGGTGGGCCGGCGGCCTGGCGCTCGGCTGGGCTCGGCCCAGCGGCGCACGCTGTTTTTTTTAAAAAAAATATCGCGGAGAATAATTCATAGAAAAATAAATAAAAATCAAAAAATATAAAATAAATTTTCCCCGTCTGGTTAGAAAATCTAGAATAGGGTGAACATTTTTTAACACAAAATAAATATTTTGAAACATGCAAAAAAAATTAATGCAATATAAATTGCAAATAAAACCCAAATAAATTCCAATAAATGATTTTAACATTTTTCCTCCAGTATTTCGATTGTTTTGGAGAAGTCATATTTTCTCCTCTAGTTTATTTTTAGAATGAAATATTTTTCCGGAGAGAAAATAATTAAAACCAAAATCCTCGTCTTATTATTGGATGAAAATCAAATATGAAAATTTGAGAAAATCCCCAACTCTCTCCGAGGGTCCTTGAGTTGCTTAGGATTTATCGAGGATTTGTCAAAATGCAATAAAACATGATATGCAATGATGATCTATGTATAACATACCAAATTGAAAATTTGGGATGTTACAAAAACCTTACTGAAACTAAATTCAGTTAGCCTGGTCATCTTCCACTTGAGAGGCTGGAATGATATCAGTGGCAATTATTTCCTATGATATGATGCAGCAGTAGTAGTAGTATATTGTGCTTAGGGCATGAATCATATGCAGTAGTAGTAGTAGTATTTTGTGATGTGGCAGAATATCTTGTTTCAAATATAGCCTATGCATGTCTTGTTTTCTGGTTATGGATATTGTATAGTACTGCATATCTTTTTTTTTTGTAATATAATGCTTACCAAAGGCACATAAACTGCCAAAACTGAAAGAAATTGGAGTGTTGAAGATATGCTAGTAGAGGACCATATGGTCTGTGGCCTTTTCATCCATATGAAAGTAGAGGCACATTGTGGTGCTAGTTTGCTGGGTTTTGTCTCCGACCATCGTGTCGTGATGATTTTGCAGGTACCCCGAGAGGCCCTTGAGTTTGCCGGAATGTCGATTAACTTCCGTTCCGGCAAATTCGAGTACTCCGTATGTCCTATTTTCAGCAAAGGTCATGCTGAAATTTTCCGTGAATTTTAGCATGACTTTGCTAAAAATAGGACATATGGGGCACTTCCGACTAATGCATGGGCCGGGGTATCTTAGTACTTAATTAAGTAGGATCAACTGCCTCTTGTGTTATACATATAGAAGTGTGATATCTACTCATAGTTATTACTAATGTCAGTTGCTCGTCATCGATAAACCCTAATCTGGTAGGATGACCTACTAAAAAAGCCCATACCACATATTCTATTTGGATGGGCGTGTTTTCACCACACTGTGGATTATCTTATTGGACCCAACAGAGATGATGTAGTTTTGAATTATGAACATAGGAAATGTCGTCATCGAACGACGAAAGTCTCTCGGGGGAGTGCGACTGGTGCCACGACGGTCGAGGTCTGTGCGACAGGCCTCACCTGGACGATGATCGGCGCTTCAGCATTAAGCTCGAGGAGACCTTCGAATTTGAAACGGTACGCAATGACGACAAGTGTTTTTTTCATAATTAAGCATGACTTCAACTATTCCAACGTGTAATTTCATCTTTTACAATTCGAGTATAGTTTATCCCATGCCATGCAAGACGCTATGTCTTGGAGAGGATGGATTTTGAAGATCATGAAAATTTTGAAACGAAGAAAATTCACCTAAGGACACATCATGATGTGGACTTTGAAGTAAATCTGTATAATGCTGAGAGCGTAACCCATTTTGGTTGCAAAAATTGGGAAGCATTTTGCAAGATGTATGGTTTTGATGAGGGTATGCTTGTCACCATGGATCTTGGTGATCCTGGCATCGACCAAGACAATATGGACATTTGGGTCCTTGTTGATACGCCTCCAGTTCTACCGCTATGTGAGTTTGTCAAACATAGTTAATTATTAACTAATCTATATTGTTTATTTCAAAATAGTTGACAACTTATTTCCATTGACAGCTTATTTTGATTGTTCAAAAAATGTGCGGAAAATGGTAGACAAAACCCACTACACCGATGGCTCCGAGTTAACTTATCAGGAGAAAAATCATCTGGTCGGATTTTGTACTGATCTTGAGAATTACAATATCTACAATCAAACTCCTCAACATTATGGTCAATACGTGCCACTAGTGCACGTGTTGAACTACGGTAACTACCATGGAGATACCCTGGTAAGATTTTTTACTATTACGACATCCGTGCATCTTTTGCATACTTCTAAAACTAGTACATCATTGCTAACTATGAAGTTATTACTATGTTTTTCAACAGAGAATCCCAGAGGATTGTGTGCCTCATTTGATGTATCAGAATGGCAGCCTTCAAATTTTGAACTTATATCCAGGTCATCCTACGAATCTCAACTGTCCATACCGGATTTCTAGAAGAACTGGAGACATGCTAATCAGAGAACGGAAAAATGTATGGACTGTCGTAAGGAGGTTCTTGGAAGCAACAGGAAGCGCCGCGCAAGAATTGGAGACAGGATGATCTCCATTCTCCATAATGGAGAGTCAGGGTCTATATTGTTTTATGCTATTTTACCTTAAATAGGGTATTTTAGGTCCTTAATAACGAGTAGAAGTTGTATGATGATGATTAGTAGGACTTGTTAGGATTAGTATTACTTTCGACAAACTCGCTACTCGCGGTCTCGAGACTTGTAATGTTCTATCTTTGTTCGGTCTTTTGAATTCAGAGACTTATATGATGAATTGTATTCGGAGACTAATCTTCTATTGTATTCGATGGATCTGCTGTTGCTGTGTGGTGCTGTTTATATTCTGTCCAATAATATATTTTGTAATCTGTGCAAATATTAGAAAAGAAAAAAAATCCCTAATATACATACTAATGGCGCATCGCCCAAATGTGCGCCATTAGTATGCCAAAGGATACTAATGGCGCATCACCCAGCAGTGCGCCATTAGTATGGCAAAGCACATGCCCACTGGGAGGCATACTAATGGCGCACCGTGGCCTATACTAATGGCGCACTGCCTGGTGCGCCATTAGTATACCAGATACTAATGGCGCACCAGTGGTGCGCCATTAGTAAAAAATACTAGTGGCGTGGTGCTAGTGGCGCACCAGTAGTGCGCCATTAGTAGGCAAAACTGGTGCGCCACTAGTAAGCCTTTTTCTAGTAGTGTTACTTGCAACATGATTTCTCCCGTGACCTCAAGAACAAAAGTAACTACTCAGAAATGATAAAAATGCTCAAGAACAGAGGGGTATTAAATAGCATATTGGATCTGAACATATGATCTTCCACCAAATAAACCATATAGTAATCAACTACAAGATGTAATCAACACTACTAGTCACCCACAAGCACCAATCTATAGTTCCGGTACAAAGATTGAACTCAAGAGATGAACTAGGGTTTGAAAGGAGATGGTGCTGTTGAAGATGTTGATGGATATTGCCCTCCCCAAGATGGGAGAGTTGTTGGTGATGATCATGACGATGATTTCCCCCTCCGGGAGGGAAGTTCCCCTAGTGGAATCGCTCCGCAGGAGGGAAAAGGGCTCCTTCCCAAGTTCTGCCTCGCGACGGCGGTGCTCCGTCACGAAAGTTCTCCCTCTATTTTTTCTAGGTAAAAATGACTTATGTACCAGAAGATGGCCACCGGAGGTGGGCTTGGGTGAGCACAATCCACCAGGGCGCGCTTGGGCTCCCTGGCGCGTCCAGGTGGGTTGTGCCCACCTGGTGGGCCCCCTCTGGTAATTATTTGCTCCAATATTATTCAAATATTCCATAAAAACACTACGTAAAGTTTCATCTTGTTTGGAGTTGTGCGGAATAGGTAGCCCGACGTAGCTTTTCCAGGTCCAGATTTCCAGCTGCCGGAATTCTCCTTCTTTGTGTGTACCTTGCATATTATGAGAGAAAAGGCATTATAATTACTCCAAAAAGCATTATTATGCATAAAAACATCATAAATAACAGTAGGAAAACATGATGCAAAATGGACGTATCAGTCGCCTACATTAAATTCACGCTTTTGTATCCTTTTGTCATGCCATATTTTAACTTTTTTTTAAACAACTTAGCATTTTTTATAAGCCTAGGTTCTCCATTCATCAAGTGAGCTAATGTCACGTAAACTCTTCTCACCGGCATGTTTGAAATCATAATTGAGCTCTTTAATTGCCCAATAAGCTTTATGTTCTAGTTCAAGAGGTAAGTGACATGCTTTTCCATAAACCATTTTATATGGAGACATACCCATAGGGTTCTTATAAGCAGTTCTATAAGCCCATAATGCATCATCAAGTTTCTTGGACCAATTCTTTCTAGATCTATTAACCGTTTTTTGCAAGATCAATTTTATTTCTCTGTTACTTAACTCTACTTGACCACTAGAGTGAGGATGGTATGGAGATGCAATTCTATGGTTGACATCATACTTAGCAAGCAATTTTCGGAAAAAACCATGAATAAAGTGTGAACCACCATCAGTCATTAAATATCTAGGGACTCCAAACCTCGGGAAAATAACTTCTTTAAGCATTTTGATAGAAGTATTATGATCAACACTACTAGTTGGCATAGCTTCCACCCACTTAGTAACGTAATCAACATCAACCAAAATATGTGTATACCCATTAGAGGATGGAAAAGGTTCCATATAATCAAATCCCCAAACATGAAATGTTCAATAACAAGTGAATAGTTCATAGGCATTTCCTAATGTCTACTAATATTATCAATTCATTGACATTCATCACAAGACAAGACAAGACAAACTTACGAGCATCTCTGAAAAGGGTAGGCCAATAAAAACCAGATTGTAATACCTTGTGTGCAGTTCTATCTCCAGCATGGTGTCCTCCATAAGCCTTGGAGTGACAGTTGCCTAGGATTTGTTGCTTCATGCTTAGGTACACAACGTCTAATAACACCATCTACTCCTTCTTTATAAATATGTGGGTCATCCCAGAAGTAATGTCTTAAATCAGAGAAAAACTTTTTGTTTTGTTGGTATGTGAAACTAGATGGTATAAATTTAGCAGCAATGTAATTAGCATAGTCAGCATACCATGGAGTACTGCGAGAAGCATTTATGACAGCTAGTTGTTCATCAGGAAAGCTATCATCAATAGGTAGTGGGTCATCAAGAATATTTTCTAAGCTAGATAAGTTGTCTGCTACAGGGTTCTCAGCTCCCTTTCTATCAATAATATGCAAATCAATTCTCGTAGCAAGAGAACCCACCTAATGAGTCTAGGTTTAGCATCTTTCTTTTTCATAAGGTATTTAATAGCAGCGTGATTAGTGTGAACAGTTACTTTAGAATCAACAATATAAGAACTGAACTTATCACAAGCAAATACAACTGCTAAAAATTCTTTTCCAGTAGTAGCATAATTTCTTTGTGCGCTATCTAGATTTTTACTAGCATAATGGATAACATTTAATATTTTATCAACTCGCTATCCTAGAATAGCACCAACAGCATAATCACTAGCATCACACATAATTTCAAATGGTAGGTTCCAATCAGGTGGTTGAACAATAGGTGCAGAAATTAAGGCTTTCTTAAGTATTTCAAAGGCTTCTACACAATCATCATCAAAAACAAATGGAACATCTTTTTGCAAGAGATTGGTAAGAGGCCTAGAAATTTTAGAGAAGTCTTTAATAAATCTCCTATAGAAACCAGCATGACCAAGGAAACTACTTATACCTTTGATATCTTTAGGACACGACATCTTTTCAATTGCATCAACTTTAGCTTTGTCCACTTCAATACCTCTTTCAGAGATTTTATGCCCTAGAGAATACCTTCATTAACCATAAAGTGGCACTTCTCCCAATTCAAGACAAGATTAGTTTCTTCACATCTCTACAAAACTCGATTAAGGTTGCTTAAGCAATCATCAAAAGAAGCTCCGTAAAAGGAGAAATCATCCATGAAAACCTCAACAATCTTTTCATAAAAATCAGAGAATATAGCAGGCATACATGTTTGAAAGGTAGCTGGTGCATTGCATAAACCAAAAGGCATACGTCTATAAGCAAAGGTACCAAAAGGGCATGTAAAAGTAGTTTTTTCTTGATCCTCTTGTGACACGGGTATTTGAGAAAAATTAGAATAACCATCTACACTACAAAAAAAGACACATCCGTGACATTTTGGGCCGAACGAAATTTTTTTTGTCATACTTATCACACTTCTATGACGATAATTGTGACAAAACCGGTATCATCATAGATGTGGTGGGCTCCTACTTCTATGACAAAAAATCATGAAAAAATGGGCTTTTCGTCCTGGGCGGGCCGGAGACGCAACTGCATGACATTCTTCGGGCCATCCATGATGGAGAAAACCATGGTAGAAGCGAGTGCGAGGAAAATATCGGGGAGTTCCCGGCTACGGTGGGTGGTCGGGGGCCGAGCGATGCGCGTTTCTCTCGTACACATAGCGCATGGGTGCAAGGCGTTGGGCTCTAACTAAACCCGAGCGAGGCGTTCGCCTACTGAACCCGAGCGATTGCACTGCAGGCTACGCGTTACTGAACCCGAGCGATCGATTGATCCCTTGCTGTTAACTGAAACCGAGTGATTCCTTCGCTACTGCTACTAACTGAAGCCAATCAATGCTGCCTCTGGATGAACAGTGAGCGTTGTTGGGGGGTTTGGATGAACAGTTCCCGGTGGGGGTCGGATGAACAGGAACCCATAGTAGTAGAGGCCGTTGCCGCTGGATGAACAGGACCCCGATCGATCGAACTGGTGGATGAACAGGACCACGTGGAGGGCTGGATGAACAGGACCCCGTGGAGGGCTGGTTGAACAGTAGCTAGTGGAGGGCTAGATGAACAGTAGCCCATGGAGGGCTGGTTGAACAGGACCCCGTGGAGAGGGCTGGTTGAACAGTAGCCGGTGGAGGAGCGGTGGAGGCTGGATGAACAGGAGCCCGTGGATGAACAGTCGTAGGTGGAGGCTGGAGGAGGTCGACGGTGGATGAACAGGAGCCCGTGGAGGCAGTCGACGGTGGATGAACAGTAGCCCGTGGAGGCAGTCGACGGTGGAGATGAACAGTATCCCGTGGAGTCCCGTTTTGCGGTACGCCACACCCCTCCCGATGAACATGACCCCTGTTTTGACTGTAGCGCTCCATCACAAGTCTGTTTCCTCCATTTTGCGGTATGCCACACTCCTCCCGATCAACAGGACCCCGTTTCGACCGTAGGAGGTCCAAGAGAAGTCTGTTTCCTCCATTTTTCGGTATGCCAGACCCCTCCCGATGAACAGGATCCTGTTTCGACCGTGGCTGGTCGAACACAAGGCCGTTTCCTCTGTTTTGCGGTACGCCAGGCCTTGTTTCCATTGGCTATTCCGTCCAAGCTGGTTGGCTCCCGATGAACACGACGACGCATTCCGTTATGACCCAGCCGGTTGCCTCCCCATGATCACGATGACTGCGCAGCTTCTTTGTTCTGACCCAGCCATGTACACGAGCCCTGGCCGTATGTATGCGCGAGTAGGCGTTCGAGACCCCGCCCGTATGTACATACGTGACCGTATTTTTTGGCATGCGGCTGTATGTACGTGTACACGGTTTAGACGAGACAGCCTGAACTGCTACGTGGGGGGCTCTACTGTCACATGTGCCGCTACTTACTCGGCCACGATTCATACTTGCAGAGAGACCGATCGACCAGTATGTACGTACACGTTCCGACAAGACAGACAACGGTACGTACGCTTCGACCGGGTGGGTCCCAGCTGTCATGGAGGATAAGGACGCACTTCCTTGCATGCGAAGATATAGCTGCTGGGTCCCAGCTGTCAGGGGGGATTTTTTTTGCCCGTAATAAGGACGCACTTCCTTGCATGCGAAGATGTAGCTGGTGGGTCCCAACAGTCAAGGGGAGAAAACATTAATTTTTAGGGTAAAAAGGATGCAGTTTGCATGCATGCGTCCATGGGCGTGGTGCATCCCCATTGTCAGCCTCTCACGTGCAGTCATCTTCAGATGAATCTCGGTTGTTGACCATGTTGACCACACCGTGCCGAGCGCACAAAGGCTGGTGGACGACGGTGAGGCCCCAGACTGGAACGACCCGGAGATGGGGAAGACGCGGCAGTGGAGTCGCAGATGGAGAGGAGTGGGAAACTTGACTGGTTCGGGTGCGCGGCAGCACTGCCGCCCACGGCAAACAGGAGCAAAGAACAGAGGTTGAAGAAGGAGCACGGCTGTTGGATTAACATCCAATGGTCCAGCTGCTAGAATCATTTGTTGATTAAGTTGACAAAGCCCTGCGTACACATCTGCTTGGTAGGCCCACAAGTCAGCCACCAAATCTGCCAGGTCCCAGCTGTCATCGGGAGGAATGGTTTTTTTCGCATAACAAGGAGGCACTTCCTTCCGTGCGAAGATACAGCCGGTGGGTCCCAGCTGTCAGGGGGAGGAAACAGCTGAATAAGGAGGAACTTTCCTTGCGTGCAACCATGGACCTCATGGGTCCCAGCCGTCAGGCTCTCCACGTACAGTCCTCTTCCGACTGAGGAGAGGCGATGGACGACGCCGAGGCCCCAGACTGGAACGACCCGGAGATGGGGAAGACGCGGCAGTGGAGTCGCAGACAGAGAGGAGAAACTAGACATGTTCGGGTGCGGGGTGGGCTTACACTTGGCAGAGAGTAACAGGAGGTGCGGAGTGGAGGGATGGCCTGGCCGTTGGCGGGGTAGTGTTTTGCTGAGATGCGCAAAATAACGCTGCTGGATGCTGGAGGCTAGAGCAGGCGGTCCCGGCAGCGCTGGGGGAAGAAGACGAGAGATTGAAGAAGAATGTCGACCGTTGGATGTAAATCCAACGCCTTGCTTAGGCTTCGACCTACTGACCCACATGTCAGCCAGTCCATTTGTTTTTTAGTCCATTTGTGGGCTGGGTGAAACAATGATGTAGCATCTATGCAGCCCGTTTATATATATGGTAGAATTTAGAGCCCATTTGCATTTTTCTCGAAATCCGCGGACTTGCCGGGCTGGGTGAAATTATCATGTTGGGCTGGACGGAGAAATGTTATAAAAACATAAACACACAATTGCATGTCTATTACTGCATTGGTCAGTAAAATCTTTGCAAGCTTATGTACGCAATCACTAGGAGTTAACTTGCCAAGTTATATATAAATAATTATTATTATTTGTAAGAACTTTCAATTTACGAAATAAAACATCTTAATTTGATGAGTTAATAGGACGTGGGGTATTTTTTTTAGGCTAGACGTGGGATAGTTGAGTTGGTTCTAGGGAAAAGTACTGGGAGAAAACTTAGTTTACATCGAAAAAGAAAGTGGGAGAAAATTCAGATATAGGATTAATAAAAACGAAAAATAAAGGAAGTGGGAAGGTCTATAAAATGGTTGGACGAACGACAGGTTTAACGGAACCTTATGTTGTTTCTATTATATATATATATATGTAATAAAATAAGATATAAATATAGGTTCAGTTTTGCATTCTTATAGAAAACATAGGTTCAGTTTTGCATTCTTATAGAAAAATAGAACTGAGCTGTGCATCGTCTTGAAAAAACAAACATAACTTGGGTTGCTGATGTTACAGACAAGCTAGGTTGGGAGGCCCAGAGGCCGCTTGATACCTGCTGGATCCAAAAAATGTTGAAACATGTCGTGGGCTGCCCATGTTAAACAACAAAACCTAGGCCATGGACCTGGTGGGCCCGGGACTGTCAGCCTCTCGACGAACAGTTGTCTCCCGATTCCTCTTTTTTTTGCCAACCATGGTGGGAATGATAGATGGCGGCGCCGCGGCGAGAGCACCAAGGCGGAGGACGACGTCGAGACCTCGGACCGAACGAACCGGAGCGGGGGAAGACGGAGGCGGACGGGTGTACGAGGGTTGACTTGTTCGGGTGCAGGGTGGGCCGGTGGAGCTGCCGCCACCGGACAATGTGTGGGAGTAGAGGGATGGCCTGGCCAACGCCATAGGCTATGATGGCCAGCCGCTGTATAGGAAGAGGACGAAAGATTGAACAAAATAAAGAAATACAAATGGATAGGTGGTTGGTCCCATATGTCTGTGTACGAGACCTGATGGGTCCACCTGAGAAGGGGAATATGTTAGGAGGAAGGAGATTCAAAGCACGACAGCTGAGTGAACTAGTTTTTTTTAAACGGACGAGTGAACTAGTTACATACATAAGCAAATAGCCACTAAAAAAAGCAAACAGGTTAATGGGTTCTTAAAAGAAATATTTCAGACAAAACATATAATTACGACACATAGGCTAATGCATGAAACACTCAGATGATAAAGGTGCTTATAAACAGATAAAGTACAACATCTAGACCTTCCTGGCACGCTTGATCATGACGCTGCGGCTGTCCATGTACTCGTCGGTTACGGGAAGCAGACATGCCCTCATGTCCAAGATCCGCCTGTACATGTCGTAGCATGCGTATGCGTCCTTGGCCACGTAGGTTATGTAGGCTAGACTCAGAGGTACCTCCCATGTGTTCAGGTCCTTTGGTATCATTGTCTTCTTTCATGTTGGCGTATCAGGGGTCGATGATGGTCTCGGCGAGGTCAACCATGGTGTCCTTCTCCTGCCCGTTGCCAATGATCTTGTATTGCTTCTGGATGTCGACAAGCTTGTTGCACTAGGTGGCTGAATCGTCGCGTTCTTCCTTCTCTCCACCGTAGCGAAGGTGCAGTCGGCGCTGCCGATGAAATGGGCGAGTGCTCCAGAACCTCTGATGGCCCTACAGCAATGGTAGATGAGAACCTCGTCCCGCACACATACCTGGGCGACGGCGATCCGCTGGTGTCTGTCAGGAGACGAATGGATGGGCACAAGGTCTAGTCCTGCGACCTTGTGCTTTCTCGTCCTGTAGGTACTGCTTGAACTCGGCGAGGCAGAGCTTCACCGAGTCCAGATCGTTGGTGTTGGGTAACGTAGTAATTTCAAAAAAATTCCTACGCACATGCAAGATCATGGTGATGCATAGCAACGAGAGGGGAGAGTGTTGTCTACGTACCCTCGTAGACCGTAAGCGGAAGCGTTTTATCAATGCGGTTGATGTAGTCGTACGTCTTCACGATCCGACCGATCCAAGTACCGAACGCACGGCACCTTCGAGTTCTGCACACGTTCAGCTCGATGACGTCCTCGCCTTCTCGATCCAGCAAGAGGGGCGAAGTAGTAGATGAGTTTCGGCAGCACGACGGCGTGGTGACGGTGTTGGTGAAGAACAAACTCCGCAGGGCTTCGCCTAAGCACTACGAAAACTATGATGGAGGATAAACTAGAGAGGACGGGGTTGCCGGCACACGGCTTGGTGTTTCTTGATCTGTCTTGGGTGCTAGCCCTACCCCTCTATTTATATGTTGAGCCTTGGGGTCGAAACTTGGAGTAAAAGCCTCCACAAAGTCGGTTTCACACGAAAGGCAAGAGTACTTCTCGGACTCCAGGGCCAGACGCCAGGGTTCCCAACGTCTGGACCCAGACGCCAGGGACCCTGGCGTCTGGCCCCTGGACTCCGCAAAACTTCCTTTTGCGCTTTCCAAAAACCTCGTGGGCTTTCCCCTTTGGCCCAGATAAAGTGTTCTTGTGCCCAAACATTTCGGGAAACATCCGGAACCCCTTCCGATGGATTCCGGAACCTTTCCGGAGATCAAACACTACTATCCACATATCAATCTTTACTTCCGGAGTTCCTCGTCATATCCGTGATCTCATCCAAAACTCCGAACAACATTCGGTCACCAACATACATAACTCATAGTACTATATCGTCAATGAACGTTAAGCGTGCGGACCCTACGGGTTCGAGAACTATGTAGACATCACCGAGACACCTCTCTGGTCAATAACCAATAGCGGGACCTGGATGCCCATATTGGCTCCTACATATTCTACGAAGATCTTTATCGGTCAGACCGCATAACAACATACATTGTTCCCTTTGTCATCGGTATGTTACTTGCCCGAGATTCGATCGTCGGTATCTCAATACCTAGTTCAATCTCATTACCGGCAAGTCTCTTTACTCGTTCTGTAATACATCATCCCGCAACTAACTCATTAGTTGCAATGCTTGCAAGGCTTATAGTGATGTGCATTACCGAGTGGGCCCGGAGATACCTCTCCGACAATCGGAGTGACAAATCCTAATCTCGAAATACGCCAACCCAACAAGTACCTTCGGAAACACCTGTAGAGCACCTTTATAATCACCCAGTTACGTTGTGACGTTTGGTAGCACACAAAGTGTTCCTCCGATAAACGGGAGTTGCATAATCTCATAGTCATAGGAACATGTATAAGTCATGATGAAAGCAATAGCAACATACTAAACGATCGAGTGCTAAGCTAACGGAATGGGTCAAGTCAATCACATCATTCTCCTAATGATGTGATCCTGTTAATCAAATGAGAACTCATGTCTATGGCTAGGAAACATAACCATCTTTGATCAACGAGCTAGTCAAGTAGAGGCATACTAGTGACACTCTGTTTGTCTATGTATTCACACAAGTATTATGTTTCCGGTTAATACAATTCTAGCATGAATAATAAACATTTATCATGATATAAGGAAATAAATAGTAACTTTATTATTGCCACTAGGGCATTTTCCTTCAGTCTCCCACTTGCACTAGAGCCAATAATCTAGATTACACAGTAATGATTCTAACACCCATGGAGCCTTGGTGCTGATCATGTTTTGCTCATGGAAGAGGCTTAGTCAACGGGTCTGCAACATTCAGATCCGTATGTACCTTGCAAATTTCTATGTCTCCCACCTGGACTAGATCCTGGATGGAGTTGAAGCGTCTCTTGATGTGCTTTGTTCTCTTGTGAAATCTGGATTCCTTCGCCAAGGCAATTGCACCAGTATTGTCACAAAAGATTTTCATTGGACCCGATGCACTAGGTATGACACCTAGATCGGATATGAACTCCTTCATCTGGACTCCTTCATTTGCTGCTTCCGAAGCAGCTATGTACTCCGCTTCACACGTAGATCCTGCCACGACGCTTTGTTTAGAACTGCACCAACTGACAGCTCCACCGTTCAATGTAAACACGTATCCGGTTTGCGATTTAGAATCGTCCGGATCAGTGTCAAAGCTTGCATCAACGTAACCATTTACGATGAGCTCTTTGTCACCTCCATAAACGAGAAACATATCCTTAGTCCTTTTCAGGTATTTCAGGATGTTCTTGACCGCTGTCCAGTGATCCACTCCTGGATTACTTTGGTACCTCCCTGCTAGACTTATAGCAAGGCACACATCAGGTCTGGTACACAGCATTGCATACATGATAGAGCCTATGGCTGAAGCATAGGGTACATCTTTCATCTTCTCTCTATCTTCTGCAGTGGTCGGGCATTGAGTCTTACTCAACTTCACACCTTGTAACACAGGCAAGAACCCTTTCTTTGCTTGATCCATTTTGAACTTCTTCAAAACTTTGTCAAGGTATGTGCTTTGTGAAAGTCCAATTAAGCGTCTTGATCTATCTCTATAGATCTTGATGCCCAATATATCGCAGCTTCACCGAGGTCTTTCATTGAAAAACTCTTATTCAAGTATCCCTTTATGCTATCCAGAAATTCTATATCATTTCCAATCAGCAATATGTCATCCACATATAATATCAGAAATGCTACAGAGCTCCCACTCACTTTCTTGTAAATATAGGCTTCTCCAAAAGTCTGTACAAAACCAAATGCTTTGGTCACACTATCAAAGCGTTTATTCAAACTCCGAGAGGCTTGCACCAGTCCATAAATGGACCGCTGGAGCTTGCACACTTTTTTAGCTCCCTTTGGATCGACAAAACCTTCCGGTTGCATCATATACAACTCTTCTTCCAAAAATCCATTCAGGAATGCAGTTTTGACATCCATTTGCCAAATTTTATAATCATAAAATGCGGCAATTGCTAACATGATTCGGACAGACTTAAGCATCGCTACGGGTGAGAAGGTCTCATCGTAGTCAATCACTTGAACTTGTCAAAAACCTTTCGCAACAAGTCGAGCTTTATAGACAGTAACATTACCGTCAGCGTCAATCTTCTTCTTGAAGATCCATTTATTCTCAATTGCTTGCCCATCATCGGGCAAGTCAACCAAAGTCCACACTTTGTTCTCATACATGGATCCCATCTCAGATTTCATGGCTTCAAGCCATTTTGCAGAATCTGGGCTCACCATCGCTTCTTCATAGTTCGTAGGTTCGTCATGGTCTAGTAACATAACCTCCAGAACAGGATTACCGTACCACTCTGGTGCGGATCTTACTCTGGTTGACCTACGAGGTTCAGTAATAACTTGATCTGAAGTTCCATGATCGTCATCATTAACTTCCTCACTAATTGGTATAGGCGTCGCAAAAACTGGTTTTTGCGACGAACTACTTTCCAATAAGGGAGCAGGTACAGTTACCTCATCAAGTTCCACTTTCCTCCCACTCACTTCTTTCGAGAGAAACTCCTTCTTTAGAAAAATTCCGAATTTAGCAACAAAAGTCTTGCCTTCGGATCTGTGATAGAAGGTGTACCCAACAGTCTCCTTTGGGTATCCTATGAAGACATATTTCTCCGATTTGGGTTCGAGCTTATCAGGTTGAAGCTTTTTCACATAAGCATCACAGCCCCAAACTTTAAGAAACGACAACTTTGGTTTCTTGCCAAACCACAGTTCATAAGGCGTCGTCTCAACGGATTTTGATGGTGCCCTATTTAACGTGAATGCGGCCGGCTCTAAAGCATAACCCCAAAACGATAGCGGTAGATCAGTAAGAGATATCATAGATCGCACCATATCTAGTAGAGTACGATTACGACGTTCGGACACATCATTAAGCTGTGGTGTTCCGGGTGGCGTGAGTTGCGAAACTATTCCGGATTGTTTCAAATGAAGACCGAACTCATAACTCAAATATTCTCCTCCATGATCAGATCATAGAAACTTTATTTTCTTGTTACGATGATTTTCAACTTCACTCTGAAATTCTTTGAACTTTTCAAATGTTTCAGACTTATGTTTCATTAAGTAGATATACCCATATCTGCTTAAATCATCTGTGAAGGTGAGAAAATAACGATATCCGCCACGAGCCTCAACATTCATCGGACCACATACATCTGTATGTATGATTTCCAACAAATCTGTTGCTCCCTCCATAGTTCCGGAGAACGATGTTTTAGTCATCTTGCCCATGAGGCACGGTTCGCAAATACCAAGTGATTCATAATGAAGTGGTTCCAAAAGTCCATCAGTATGGAGTTTCTTCATGCGCTTTACACCGATATGACCTAAACGGCAATGCCACAAATAAGTTGCACTATCATTATCAACTCTGCATCTTTTGGCTTCAATACTATGAATATGTGTATCACCACTATCGAGATTCAACAAAAATAGACCACTCTTCAAGGGTGCATGACCATAAAAGATATTACTCATATAAATAGAACAACCATTATTCTCTGATTTAAATGAATAACCGTCTTGCATCAAACAAGATCCAGATATAATGTTCGTGCTTAACGCTGGCACCAAATAACAATTATTTAGGTCTAAAACTAATCCCGAAAGTAGATGTAGAGGTAGCGTGCCGACCGCGATCACATCGACTTTGGAACCATTTCCCACTTGCATCGTCACCTCGTCCTTAGCCAATCTTCTCTTAATCCGTAGCCCCTGCTTCGAGTTGCAAATATTAGCAACATAACCAATATCAAATACCTAGGTGCTACTGCGAGCATTAGTAAGGTACACATCAATAACATGTATATCACATATACCTTTGTTCACCTTGCCATCCTTCTTATCCGCCAAATACTTGGGGCAGTTCCGCTTCCAGTGACCAGTCTGCTTGCAGTAGAAGCACTCAGTCTCAGGCTTAGGTCCAGACTTGGGTTTCTTCTCCTGAACAGCAACTTGCTTGCTGTTTTTCTTGAAGTTCCCCTTCTTCTTCCCTTTGCTCTTTTCTTTGAAACTGGTGGTCTTATTGACCATCAACACTTGATGCTCCTTTTTGGTTTCTACCTCCGCAGCCTTTAGCATTGCGAAGAGCTCGGGAATCGTCTTATCCATCCCTTGCATGTTATAGTTCATCACGAAGCTCTTGTAGCTTGGTGGCAGTGATTGGAGAATTCTGTCAATGACGCTATCATCCGGAAGATTAACTCCCAGTTGAATCAAGTGATTGCAGTACCCAGACATCTTGAGTATATGCTCACTGACAGAACTATTCTCCTCCATCTTGCAGCTGTAGAACTTATAGGAGACTTCATATCTCTCAATCCGGGCATTTGCTAGAAATATTAACTTCAACTCCTGGAACATCTCATATGCTCCATGACGTTCAAAACGTCGTTGAAGTCCCGGTTCTAAGCCGTAAAGCATGGCACACTGAACTATCACTACTGGAATCAGCTAATTTGCCATCTGCCAGCTCTTTGCCGTCTGCTAGCTGACGGCAAAGAAGCTCTTTGCCGTCTGCTAGCTGACGGCAAAGAAGCTCTTTGCCATCAGCTACCCAAAAGCAGACGGCAAAGAAAGGGCAGACGGCAAAGAAGCTCTTTGCCATCTGCCAGCTCTTTGCCGTCTGCCAGCAGACGGCAAAGAATTTTTGCCGTCCGCTGGCGGACGGCAAAGAGTGAGGTGGCCCCCACCACCCGCCCGTTTGGGAAAAACTTAACGGGCCACCTCTTTGCCGTCCGCTAGCAGACGGCAAAGAGGCAAAAAAGCGGACGGCAAAGAGGGGCGGACGGCAAAGAGCTCACTACCTAACGGCCCGTACCCCCCGCCCGTTACTCACTTCGTCTCTCCCTCGCCGTTTCTCTCCTCCCACCCCGCCGCCGCCGCCGCCGCTTGCCGCGCGCCGCCGCC
>NC_057811.1:414900378-414913071 GCF_018294505.1 Triticum aestivum
CGACCCCCGACACCTCCCGAAAAGGTGTTCTTTGGCCTTCCAGAAGCCGACGGGGTCATATATTTGTGAATTATTAGTTAGGTCATATATCTTTCGATTTTGTTATGAAAAACATCATATATAATTGTGTTGATCGGGTAGTTTTAAAAGTGCAGTTGTTTCATCGCTGCGAGGTTTGGTGTTCGACGACCTCGCCGTGCGTTTGACGAGCTCTGCCCCTTCGTTCGTGGGTGAGCACAAATGACATGTCCTCCTCCCCCATTAATTATTTGATCTATTCCGATGAAACTTGATAGCTAGCTACATATGTGTCTTGAATCATCAGTATGCGTAACCAATATGTGTCTCCCGTTCGAAAGCGTCATAGTTATAAATATGCATGCATTTGCATATTTATAACCTTGATTCTTTCGAATTGTCCAACACTATCCATGGACAGCCCGAGTATGTTTAGATTGGGTTCGTTTTCCCATATGCTTTGCTCCGGATCCGACGCATAAATTTCGTCTGTGCCTCCCCTGTTGTTCTCCGGGTACACATCCTCTCTGTTTATTGCAGAGACGTGTATCAGGAGAACAGCGGGGAGGTGCTGCCGAAATTTTGTGTAGGATCCGGAGCATAGCATGGGAAAATGAACCCAATCTAAACATACTCGGGTGGGATTAGGACCTATCATTACCTATTAGAGTGTAGGTTGCATGGACGTAATAAAATTGACAAAGTAGATCAACTGATGAATATATACATGGTGAATTATATATATATATATATATATATATATATATTTGTTGTGTGTCTAGTAGCTCTGAAAGTCAAGATGAGTGATCGTGCGTGGATGTACACCGGTCACACTGGTCAGAACAAATGGAGCACTGAATGGTTCACAAAAACCAAGGGGTTTGTGCGAGCCGCATTTGCAAATGGCCAGAGGAAAACCTGGTGCCCCTGTTTACGGTGCGGCAATTGGGAAAAGAGGACAGAGGCTGAAATGGGCAAACACCTGCAGAAGAGTGGTTTTACGCCCGATTATACGGTGTGGACATTTCATGGTGAGTCTGCCCAACGTGACCGAGCTGAGGTGGATCGTCGTCACACCGACGAGCATGGTACCCGGATGGAAAACATGGTGCAAGACTTTGATGATGCTCGGGATTCGGACGAGGAGATGGAGGAATCTGCAAAGGCCTTGAATGAAATGTTGGAGTCTTCAAAACGTCCACTCCATGAGCACACTGAGCTTTGTCAGTTGGATGCCATCTCACAAGTAATGGCTCTGAAGGCTCGGTTCAACTTGGGCAGAGAATGCTACGATGCAATGATGAAAGTATTTGGACGCTTTCTACCCAAAGGCCATGTAATGCCTGCAAACGTGTACCAGTCGGACAAAATCCTCCGTGCACTGAAGATGCCCTATGATAAGATACATGCCTGTGAGAAAGGATGTGTCTTGTTTAGGCTTGACTATGCGGACTTGAACTATTGTCCCATTTGCAAGTCTTCCAGGTATGTTGTGGTAGACAACGGTATGGGTGAGAAGACACAGACCAAAATCCCCGTTAGTGTTCTTCGGTATATGCCAATCGTACCAAGACTTCAACGTCTTTTCATGGTCGAAGAGACGGCCAGACAGATGACATGGCACAAAACGGGCAAAAGAACCGAACTAGATGCAGATGGGAATCTGATGATTGTACACACGTCAGATGGTGTTGCATGGAAATTTTTTGATGAATTACATGGTGACAAAGCGGCAGATCCGAGGCATCCTCGAGTCGGCATCAGCACGGATGGGTTCAGTGTGTTTGGTATGACGGCAGCCCAATATAGTTGTTGGCCCGTATTTGTCTTTCCACTCAATCTCCCCCCGGACAGATTATGCAAAGAAAGAACATTTTCCTGACATTGATAATTCCAGGGCCCAACTATCCGGGGAAAAATATGAATGCGTACATGCAACCGCTTAAGGACGAATTGCAAGAAGCCTGGGATAATGGGTTCAAGACATACGATGCCTATAGCAAACGGAACTTCATAATGCGTGTCTGGTACATGTACTCGACGCATGACTTGCCGGCGTATGCGCTATTCGTTGGCTGGTGTGTGCATGGAAGGTTCCCGTGCCCCACATGCAAGGGAGCTCTTGAGTTTCGTTGGCTTCAGGCCGGTCGCAAGTTTTCTTGCTTCGACATGCATAGACAGTTCCTGAATCCTCGCCATAAGTTCAGGAAAGACAAGAAGAACTTCATCAGAGGTAGAGTTGTCAAAAACTCTGCACCACCTGCATTGACAGGCCAACAGACCCTGGACCAGTTAAACGCTCTCGAGCCAGATCCAGAGCGTCCAGGGTACTTCAAGGGGTATAATTCTAAGCACGCCTGGACTCACAAAACATGCTTATGGGATCTGCCTTACTTCAAATACCTCCTTTGCCCACACAACATCGACGTGATGCACACTGAGAAGAATATCGCCGAGGCACTTTTTGGTACATTGTTCGGCATAGATGGGAAGTCAAAGGATAATACTAAGGCTAGAGTCGATCTGGAGGCGCTATGTGATAGGCCGTTACAAAACATGAAAGAACCGAAAGGAAAGCAGAACTGGACGAAGCCAAAGGCATGGTTCAATCTTGGAAGGCCAGCTATGAGGGAAATTATCTTGTGGGTGAAAATGCAGTTGATGTTCCCCGATGGGTATGCAGCGAATCTACAGAGGGGAGCCAGTCTTGATAAATTGAAGATATTTGGTCTCAAGAGTCATGATTGGCACATATGGATTGAGCGGGTAATGCCGGTGATGTTGCGTGGCTTCATCCCTGAGGATGAATGGCTAGTACTGGCAGAACTCAGCTATTTCTTCCATGTTCTTTGTGCGAAAGAACTATCGCCTGGCGTGCTAGAAGAAATGGAAGATTTGGCGCCGGAGTTGATCTGCAAGTTAGAGAAGATCTTTCCACCGGGCTTCTTTAATCCAATGCAACATTTGATTTTGCATCTCCCGACCGAGGCAAGATTGGGGGGCCCGTGCAAAATCGTTGGTGCGACCCAACTGAGAGGATGCAGAAGACACTTCGAAAAAAATTTAAAAATAAACATAGAATTGAAGCATCGATGGCTGAGGCATTCATCACTGAGGAGGCGGCAAACTTCGTGACAGCACACTACGAAGCCAAAAATCGTCATTTGCATAATCCGAAGCCTCGGTACAATGCTGACGACCCTAAAAAGGGTGGATCCAACCTCAGCCTATTCAAAGGGAATCTCGCACCAGCCAGTGTTTCAAATCCAGTATCTTTGGATAACGAACAATGGCGGACCATTTCGTTGTATATCTTCAACAACCTGATAGAAGTGCGGCCGTACATCGAGTAAGTTCTCGGTACATAGTTTCGCAACTTCTATTTCCTTTGAACTGCTCTTATTTCTGGATATTTCATACAGTCGATACGTCGCCTTATTCTCGTATGGAGCGGTGATCCAAAAGGATTCTGTCGAAGAGTATGAGCTTCTCGCAAAGCAAGGAGGCGGCTATCTCGGTTTCATCTCTTGGTTCAAACAAACGGTAATTTCTATTAGACTTGTAGGCTAATTTGTAGGCGGCTATCCCGGTTTCATTCGCTAATTTGTGCGTAATGCAACAATCCTTTCATATTAAACTTGTAGGCTAATTCAGAGTCTATGGACGCCGAATTGAGACAAGTCGCTAATGGTTTTGACTATAAGGTCCGTTCATTTGACAAATACGACATCAACGGGTATCGCTTTCGTACCTATGGCAAAGAGCTATCTATGGCCGACCGAAAGTCTACAAATTGTTGTGTATCTGCTATCGGCGAAGGAGGTACCGAGTATTATGGGAGAGTTGAAGCAATTTATGAACTTCTATTCTATGGTGAAAACCCACCGAATGTCGTAGTCTTCAAATGTTATTGGTTTCAGCCGAAGGAGACTAGAAGGACTCATGAACATATAGGGCTAGTTGAAATCAACCAAAGCACCCATTTAGATGTTCCTGATGTCTATATTACGGCTCAACAGGCGACCCAAGTATTCTATCTACTGTGGGCCTACCAAACTAATCCAAATCTGAAAGGTTGGGATGTCGTTTATGAAGTGCCGCCACGTGCTAGACTATCTCCCCCAAAGGAAGAGGATTATGAACCTCACATTAACCCAGACACATATGAAGGAGAATTCTTCCAAGAGACACGTCTTTCCAAAAAGTGTTTCAAGAACCGCTATACTTCACCCCAAAACATTGAAGTAGACAGCGACAGTGAATCCAACATCACCCCAGAGGAGGAACAAGAAGAGCCGGAACAAGAAGAGGTTACTGCTGCGGATGACCTGTCATTGCTTGACCGATTACGTCAAGGTGGCCTTGCACATGTTGATGCCACTGAACCCTATGAGCCCGTCATTGATTATAGTGATGATGATGATTATGCATTTATTGATGATACTGATCAAGATTATTAGTAGTGTCAGGTATTAAATTTTGTAATGTTGTACTTGATGATGATACACTTAAGTGATACACATATTATTATTCATGTCGGTCTTTTTTTATGTTGTACTAATTTCGTTTACTGTTTGTCATGGCAGGTGTTGAAAGATGGTGGGCGCTGGTCCGGAGCGCGCCAAGGCCCCTTCTTCGTCGGCGCGTGGTCTGAGGTCTTCGATTCCAGACGCACCTCTCCGCCGAGCGTTGCTGGACAGTATGTCCACACCGCCGGGCCCTTCTTCGTCGACCGCGGTGCCCAGCAGGGGACGAGGTAGGAAGAGAGGAGGTGGGGCACGTGGTCGCGGGAGAGGAGGTAGGGTGACTGCTACGGCGCCTTCCTCATTAAGGTTAGTGATACGTACTCAGTTATCTTTCTCCATTACATTGTGTGCGCTTCCATCAATGATTACAAATGGTCATGTGAGTGGTGTTGCAGGCTGCTATACAGACTGAGAGAGATAGAACGGAGAAACTTCTGGCGAAGGCAGCGGAGAGGCAGCAGGAGATGGAGGAGAGGACGAGAAAGATGATGGAGGAGGAGAGGGCACGGAATGACATGCAGGCAAGGGCCATGTACGAGCTCCTTGTGGTAAGTTTCTTCTGCAGATTACTTGCTAGTCTTAACATTTGAGTCTCATTACTAACTAGTATGACTCTGTTCTGAAAACCAAATGTGCAGTCTGTGTGCGAGAAGTCCGGTCAGCCCGCTCCGCCGATGCCAGTGATTGCTCCTGGGAGCACGGTGAGTTTAATTTGAATGGACATTACTTGCTAGTCTTAACATTTGAGTTTCGTAATGCTAACGAGACATTGGAAATGATCTTTGGTGCAGCTTAACTCCAGAAACGCATCGCACGATCCTTCTCCAGGTAGCGGCACTAGCCACCCCGCTCCTACACCTCCCTGATCACGGTAAGTTTCTCTAGTGTTTTGCTTAACAAATGCATAAAGACCTAGACTTAGCTTTATTTCCTCCAATATGCTTACCATAATGACCTAGAGTTAGCTTCTTTTCCTCCAAAATGACTTAATAAGCTTACTGACCTCATAAACCATCCATTTTACCTAAGTTAGCTCTAAAACGATATGTACTTAGCTAACTTATGTCAAAAATTGCATAATTAGCTCATAAACGACCCATTTCACCTAGGTTAACTCATAAACGACCCATTTCACCTAGGTTAGCTCATAAACGACCCATTTCACCTAGGTTAGCTAATAAACGATCCATTTCACCTAAGTTAGCTCATAAACGATCCATTTCAACTAATTTAGCTCATAAATGATCCAGTTCACCTAAGTTAGCTAATAAATGGCATATACTTCTTCTTCTAGTCTTCTTCTTCTTCTTCTATTCTTTTTCTTCTAGTCTAATTCTTCTTCTAGTCTTCTTTTTCTAACTTTCTTATTTGTCATTTTGCAGGTTTCGTTCACTTCACGGAAGCCAGCTTTCTATGATGGATTGCTTGTTTTTTCCTTTGATGCACTTCTTGTATTCTGCTCGCTTGCTATGATGAAACTAGATTGCTATGATGAAACTTTGCATATTGTAATATGTATGGATCGATGGAACTATGTGCAACCTACTATGTATGTATGGATATATATGTGCTGGATATTTATTATGTTGGATATATATGTGCTGGCTCCTGTGATATATTTGCTGTGATATATTTCCTGTGATAATTGTTGGATATAAGAAAAACAGAATAAAAAGAGGCAGTGCAGGCTCTTTGCCGTCCGCCGCGGACGGCAAAGACACCTTTGCCATCGGTGGCAGACGGCAAAGGGGGCACGTGGCGCCCACCTGTGCTTCCTGAGGGATGGACCATTTGGCAAATTTGCCTACCGTGGCGGACGGCAAAGCTAAGCTGACGGCAAAGACTTTGCCTTTGCCGTCCGCCGTGGCAGACGGCAAAAAACAGCGGGCGCTGACGCATTGCTGACGTCAACTGGCGGACGGCAAAGAGGCGCTCAAATTTGCCGTCCGCTGGCGGACGGCAAAGGCCGCCGTTAGCCACCTAACGGACTAACGCTGGCGGACGTCCAGTATTTTTGCCGTCCTTCCTCTTTGCCGTCCGCCGCTGTAGGCAAAGGACTCTTTGCCGTCCGCCATAAAAAGCAGACGGAAAAGGACCTGTTTTCCGGAGCCTTTTGCCGTCCGCGGCTGACGGCAAAGGCCTTTGTCGTCCGCCGTTCGAGCCTTTGCCGTCCGCCATGGCAGACGGCAAAATAGTTGTTTCCTGTAGTGTATCGAGTAGTCATCAGCTTTTCTCTGCCAGACGTTCATAACATCTGGTGTTGCTCCTGCAGCAGGTCTGGCACCCAGCGGTGCTTCCAGGACGTAATTCTTCTGTGCAGCAATGAGGATAATCCTCAAGTTACGGACCCAGTCCATGTAATTGCTACCATCATCTTTCAACTTTGCTTTCTCAAGGAACGCATTAAAATTCAACGGAACAACAGCACGGGCCATCTATCTACAATCAACATAGACAAGCAAGATACTATCAGGTACTAAGTTCATGATAAATTTAAGTTCAATTAATCATATTACTTAAGAACTCCCACTTAGATAGACATCCCTCTAATCCTCTAAGTGATCACGTGATCCATATCAACTAAACCATGTCCGATCATCACGTGAGATGGAGTAGTTTCAACGGTGAACATCACTATGTTGATCATATCCACTATATGATTCATGCTCGACCTTTCGGTCTCCGTGTTCCGAGGCCATATCTGTTATATGCTAGGCTCGTCAAGCTTAACCTGAGTATTCCGCGTGTGCAACTGTTTTGCACCCGTTGTATTTGAACGTAGAGCCTATCACACCCGATCATCACGTGGTGTCTCAGCACGAAGAACTTTCGCAACGGTGCATACTCAGGGAGAACACTTATACTTTGATAATTTAGTGAGGGATCATCTTATAATGCTACCGTCAATCAAAGCAAGATAAGATGCATAAAAGATAAACATCACATGCAATCAATATAAGTGATATGATATGGCCATCGTCATCTTGTGCTTGTGATCTCCATCTCCGAAGCACCGTCATGATCACCATCGTCACTAGCGCGACACCTTGATCTCCATCGTAGCATCGTTGTCGTCTTGCCAATCTTATGCTTCTACGACTATCGCTGCCGCTTAGTGATAAAGTAAAGCATTACAGGGCGATTGCATTGCATACAATAAAGCGACAACCATATGGCTCCTGCCAGTTGCCGATAACTCGGTTACAAAACATGATCATCTCATACAATAAAATTTAGCATCATGTCTTGACCATATCACATCACAACATGCCCTGCAAAAACAAGTTAGACGTCCTCTACTTTGTTGTTGCAAGTTTTACGTGGCTGCTACTGGGCTTAGCAAGAACCGTTCTTACCTACGCATCAAAACCACAACAATAGTTTGTCAAGTTGGTGCTGTTTTAACCTTCGCAAGGACTGGGTGTAGCCACACTCGGTTCAACTAAAGTTGGAGAAACTGACACCCACCAGCCACCTCTGTGCAAAGCACGTCGGTAGAACCAGTCTCGCATAAGCGTACGCGTAATGTCGGTCCAGGCCACTTCATCCAACAATACCGCCGAACCAAAGTATGACATGCTGGTAAGTAGTATGACTTATATCGCCCACAACTCACTTGTGTTCTACTCGTGCATATGACATCTACGCATAAAACCTGGCTCTGATACCACTGTTGGGTAACGTAGTAATTTCAAAAAAAAAATCCTACGCACACGCAAGATCATGGTGATGCATAGCAACGAGAGGGGAGAGTGTTGTCTACGTACCCTCGTAGACCGTAAGTGGAAGCATTTTATCAACGCGGTTGATGTAGTCGTATGTCTTCACGATCCGACCGATCCAAGTACCGAACGCCCGGCACCTCCGAGTTCTGCACACGTTCAGCTCGATGACGTCCTCGCCTTCTCGATCCAGCAAGAGGGGCGAAGTAGTAGATGAGTTCCGGCAGCACGACGGCGTGGTGATGGTGTTGGTGAAGAACAAACTCCGCAGGGCTTCGCCTAAGCACTAAGAAAACTATGACGGAGGATAAACTAGAGGGGACGGGGTTGCCGGCACACGGCTTGGTGTTTCTTGATCTGTCTTGGGTGCTAGCCCTACCCCTCTATTTATATGTTGAGCCTTGGGGTCGAAACATGGAGTAAAAGCCTCCACAAAGTCGGTTTCACCCGAAAGGCAAGAGTCCTTCTCGGACTCCAGGGCCAGACGCCAGGGTTCCCGGCGTCTGGACCCACACGCCAGGGACCCTGGCGTCTGGCCCCCGGACTCCGCAAAACTTCCTTTTACGCTTTCCAAAAACCTCGTGGGCTTTCGCCTTTGGCCCAGATAAAGTGTTCTTGCACCCAAACATTTCGGGAAACATCCGGAACCCCTTCCGATGGATTCCGGAACCTTTCCGGAGATCAAACACTACTATCCACATATCAATCTTTACTTCCGGACCATTCCGGAGTTCCTCGTGTCACGCCCAATATGCGATACTATCCTAAAGAGACTCGAAGGTCCCACCAAGGATAGAACCGCATATTGAAACGCTTTTGCAAGGTGGATATCATGACATTAACATTACATAATGGATGGGGATACAAACAAGGCATACGCATGCCGCATGAATACATCAATACATCATACATATGATCAACATCCCACTACGGATGAAACACAAACAGAAGCTCAAACGACATCCACCCTGCTAGCCCAGGCTGCCGACCTGGAACCTATCCCCTGATCGAAGAAGAAGCAGTAGAAGAACTCCAAAACAAGAAACATCGCTCTCGCGTCATGATCATCGCAAAACCTGTACCTACAACTGTTGTTGTAGTAAACTGTGAGCCACGAGGACTCAGCAATCCCATTACCATGGGTGTCAAGACTAGCAAAGCTTAATGGGTAAGGAAGGGGTAAAGTGGTGAGGTTGCAGCAGCGACTAAGCATGTATGGTGGCTAACATACGCAAATAAGAGCGATAAGAGAAGCAACGGAACGGTCGTGAAACTAGCAATGATCAAGAAGTGATCTTGAACTCCTACTTACGTCAAACATAACCCAAAAACCGTGTTCACTTCCCGGACTCCGCCGAAAAGAGACCATCACGGTTACACACGCGGTTGATGCGTTTTATTTAAGTCAAGTGTCAAGTTCTCTACAACCGGACATTAACAAATTCCCATCTGCCACATAACCGCGGGCATGGCTCTCGAAAGTTTATACCCTGCAGGGGTGTCCCAACTTAGCCCATTATAAGCTCTCATGGTCAACGAAGGGTATTCCTTCTCCCGGGAAGACCCGATCAGTCTCGGAATCCCGGTTTACAAGACATTTCGACATTGGTAAAACAAGACCAGCAAAGCCGCCGATGTGCCGACAATCCCGATAGGAGCTGCACATATCTCGTTCTCAGGGCAACACCGGATGAGATATCCTACGAGTAAAACCAGACCTCGAGTTTCCACGAGGGGGCCCCACAGTCTACTCAGTTCGGACCAGCACTTAGAGAAGCACTGGCCCGGGGGGGTTAAAGTAAAGATGACCCTCGGGAGAGCGACTCCCAAGGGAAAAAGGCTAGGTGAGGAAAATGTAAAACCAAGGTTGGGCCTTGCTGGAAGAGTTTTATTGAAAGCGAACTGTCAAGGGGATCTCATAAATCACCCAACCGCGTAAGGGACGCAAAATCAAGGAACATAACACCGGTATGACCGAAACTAGGGCAGCAAGAGTGGAACAAAACACCAGGCATAAGGCCGAGCCTTCCACCCTTTACCAAGTATATAGATGCATTAATTAAATAAGAGATATTGTGATATCCCAACATAAACATAATCCAACAAGGAGCAATCTTCATCTTCACCTGCAACTAGCAACGCTATAAGAGGGGCTGAGCAAAGCGGTAACATAGCCAAACAACGGTTTGCTAGGAACGGTGAAAAAAAGGTTAAAGGTTCATGGCATTTTGGGAGGCTTGAAGAGCAAGTGATAGGTTGCGCAGCATAGCGATAGAACGAAGCAACTAGCATAGCAAAGATAGTAGTGAGATCCAAGGTGACGGTCATCTTGCCTGAAATCCCGCTAGGAAGAAGAGCGGGTCCATGAAGAAGATGAAGCCACGAAGACGAACCAAGTGTAGTCGAACGAATCATCACGATCGCAACGAAACGAGAACTATCGAGAAGAAGCACACAACATGGTAAACACACCACACATGAACAAGGCATGATGCTCAATCAAGTATGATGCATGACAAGGCTATATGAAGCTACTCATGGCAAGAGATGATGCATACAAGAGCAACACATCAAAGCAAGTTTAAATGAGGCCGGTACTAACATATAACACACCGGTAAGTCCTCATATGCAAATTTCGAAATTGGTCCAGATCTGAATAAATCTTATGTTCAAGTTGTTAAACAGCAAGTTAAGATGCACCAAGATGATCTACACGAAATTCTAGTCAAGTTACATATAAAGTTCATTTAGTTCGGAGCTACGGCCTAGAAGATATGAGCAAAACAAGTTAAACATGGCATTGATGCAAAATGCATTCAAACATCAAGCAAACACCCAAAACAAGGATGCAACAAGGTAACATAAAACTACATGCAAAACTAAGCAAGTTTCATATAGAGCACACTCCAAACGGAGCAATGTTGCAACACATACAATCCAAACAAGATATAACAACAATCTGTCCAAAACAGCAACTAGGCATCTTGCTAGCACCAAAACAATATGCTACAGCACCCCAACATGAAAACAAAAGGCATGGACGTGATGTACAGGTAAACCATGACAAAACATGAACACTGAGATATCTCCAGAAATCACTAGAACATGCTCAAAAGGACATGGAAATATTGCAAATAATAACAGATTCACAGACTTGGCAGAAATTACTGGACATGGCAGAAATAACATTAGGTTGCAAAGTTTAGAGCTATCAAACAACATGCTACAGGAACAGATCATGGCAAACAAAGGCATTTCAGGAATCTACTAATTGCATAGAACAAAAGTCCCTTACTGCTCACGATCCAAAAAGGTACAGAAGATATGATGGCACCCATGTAAACATAGCAAGTTTTATAAACAGATTCAGACTTGGCAGAAAAACTGAGCATGGCATAAACAGAATTATGAAGGCAACTTTGCAAGCTCAAATCACTGATCACAAAGCATTTCATGGCATGTGAAGGCATCTAACAGTAAGATAGCATAATTATGAAGCTTGGAATGGCAAGAGCAAGTTCATAGGGTGCATGGATCACTAGCAAAACACATGTCAAAACTGAATTTCATGTTAATAGGCTGACAGCAACATTATTTAGCAATTTAAGAGCAAGTTTGCAACAATCTACAGCAGGCTATAAATTCAACCAAGGGCATGGATGGATACCGCATAACATTTATAACAAAACACCCTTAGTGAACATCTCTAGATTATGCATAGAACTCATGGCGACAGCAGGTTTACATGGCATCACAATGTTACAGCTACAGACTTAGCAGAAATGACGAAGTCACAGAAATCAGCAACATCAGGGAGGCTACTTTGCATGCTTGTGCTAGTCACCACATAGATCACAAAACTACAAGACAAGCACCCCTGTAAAGATGACATGATGTAGTTCAAAACTCATATAGAGCTCATGCTCATAGGATGCACACATAAAATGCAATGAAAAAGACAAATCACCAAGTTCTGATAACAGACAGCAGTTAACATCATATGGCACTCTTGCAACAATGATTAGGGCATCAAGATGATCTCAAACAAGCATGGCAGAATGGCACAAAATGAATAGCATATTATGATGAACATTTTGACATATTACACGCATGAATCAGAGCACCGAGCACGAAGTTATGGCATGAAGAACAGAGCAACATAATGCAACAATTTCGGGACTTGGCAGAAATTTACCACTCCGAAAAATCTAGACGGGACGAAGCGGGACAGGGAGATCCGGGACGCGGGCGCCTGTTTGGATGGGGGGACCAGTGGATCTGGTCCACCCCGGCCGGATCCAGATCGGGGACGGGTCCGGGTCCGACGGCGGCGGCTCGCCGGAGGCCGGCGACGACGGGCGGGAGGCGAGGCGGCGGAGGGCGCGGCGGCGGAGGCGAACGACGAGGAGGGCGGAGAAGCAAGGCG
>NC_057811.1:414913488-415089814 GCF_018294505.1 Triticum aestivum
GGCGCGGAGCTGCGGCTCCGGCGGCGGGAGGCGCCGGGCGCGATGAAGGGGAGGCGCGGGGTGGCGCTTGAGAGTCGGGGCGCGGGGCGAGGCGCCCGGGCAGCGGCGGACGGCGCGTGGTCCGGGAGGGCCGCGCCTGGGCCGCGGCGGATGCGGGGAGGAGAGAGGTGGCCGGCAGGCCACGTGGCGGTGCGCGAGTGGAGGAGGGAGGCCGCGGCGCTGATGTGGCGGCGGGGGATTGCCGGGGTGAGGTGGCGGTGGTCGTGTCCGGCGCCGGGCGGACACGTCCGGCGGCGCGAAGGAGCGGGGCTAGGGTTTCATCTGCACGAAAATGGAAGGGGAGGGCCTATATATAGGTAGAGGGAGCTAGGAGTGTCCAAATGAGGTGCGGTTTTCGCCCACACGATCGTGATCGAACGGCGGAGAGGATGGAGGGGGTTTGGATGGGCTAGTGGGCTGTGGTGGAGGGGTGCTGGGCTGCAAAGAGAGAGGGGTTTCGGGCTACGCGGTTAACCGTTGGGGCATCAAACGACCTCCAAATGGAACGAAATTTGACGGGCGGTCTACCGTTACTATACCAAGGCCACTCGGCAAATCTCGACCCATTCCGAGAACGTTTTTCTCCCGCTCACGAAACAAGGACTGAGAAGGGCGACGAGCGCGTGCGAGAGTGGTCTGGACTCAAAACGGACAATGGGGAGAACCGGAAGGACCCGAACGGATGCAAGTTTTGAAAAGCATGCCGATGAAATGCAGATGATGACATGCAAAATGCAACACGCAAGCAAACGACATGGCAAAAACGACGAATAACTGGCAGACACCTGGCGCATCGGATCCGGGGCGTTACACCTCGTCATATCCGTGATCTCATCCAAAACTCCGAACAACATTCGGTCACCAACATACATAACTCATAGTACTATATCGTCAACGAACGTTAAGCGTGCAGACCCTACGGGTTCGAGAACTACATAGACATGACCGAGACACCTCTCTGGTCAATAACCAATAGCGGGACCTGGATGCCCATATTGGCTCCTACATATTCTACGAAGATCTTTATCGGTCAGACCGCATAACAACATATGTTGTTCCCTTTGTCATCGGTATGTTACTTGCCCGAGATTCGATCGTCGGTATCTCAATACCTAGTTCAATCTCGTTACCGGCAAGTCTCTTTACTCGTTCTGTAATACATCATCCTGCAACTAACTCATTAGTTGCAATGCTTGTAAGGCTTATAGTGATGTGCATTACCGAGTGGGCCCAGAGATACCTCTCCGTCAATCGGAGTGACAAATCCTAATCTCGAAATACGCCAACCCAACAAGTACCTTCAGAAACACCTGTAGAGCACCTTTATAATCACCCAGTTACGTTGTGACGTTTGGTAGCACACAAAGTGTTCCTCCGGTAAACGGGAGTTGCATAATCTCATAGTCATAGGAACATGTATAAGTCATGAAGAAAGCAATAGCAACATACTAAACGGTGGAGTGCTAAGCTAACAGAATGGGTCAAGTCAATCACATCATTCTCCTAATGATGTGATCCCGTTAATCAAATGACAACTCATGTCTATGGCTAGGAAACATAACCATCTTTGATCAACGAGCTAGTCAAGTAGAGGCATACTAGTGACACTCTGTTTGTCTATGTATTCACACAAGTATTATGTTTCCGGTTAATACAATTCTAGCATGAATAATAAACATTTATCATGATATAAGGAAATAAATAATAACTTTATTATTGCTTCTAGGGCATATTTCCTTCAGTTGGTGTACATCACATTCAACTTGGTGCAGTCATAGGACTGAACGGAAAACTCAAAGGGGAACTCCTTGCTGAAGTCCATATCCAGCAGGCTCAGCCCTCGGATCGCCATTGGAGTCTCTTCAAGTGAACGAGTGGGTAGGCGGCAGCAGTTCGTTTTTCAGCTCTTGGGGAACTGGATTCAACAGTAAACTGAGTGTGTACAGGCTATAATAGTTACTACCCCTCCCTCGCCTGCTGCACGCCCAGCGGAAGATGCACCCTCGACGCATTCAAACGCCTCCATTAAGAAACCTACTCCGGCCACACGTCGGTTCACGAGCGGGTCTATATTGGTACTGTGATAACAAGAGATAGTGGTCACTTTACTTAAATTTAATTAGCTTTAATAGAAATTTATACTTAGAACAAGCAATGCATTGGCTCGTTCTATTAGTGCCACAGGATCAACATGCACAACAATTAGAATTATTATTCTCAAGATGCACACGATCAACACATTTGTCGCACTTTCACACAGATAATACTACAAAGTTTGAACTGTTTGTTATGGTTGTTGTCCTCTGCATCATCATGCCGTGTTTCCCAGCTTGCAAGATTTAGAACCAACAAATAAGATCCAAATAGTAAGTACAACAAAGATGCCTACACATCTCGTTGATTCCCAGCTTGCAAGATTTAGAACCAACAAATAAGATTCAAATAATAAGTACAACAAAGATGCCTACATGTCTCATTGATTCCCAGCTTGCAAGATTCAGAACCAACCCATTAGAGCCTTTTGATAAAGTGAATATCGGGATTAAATCCATCTTGGCTAGCCGTGTCATACAATCGAAGAACTTGGTGAATGCTCTTGACCGTCACAACATCTGTAGTTGAGTATTCCTATTTGCACAACACAAATAAGAAGAGCATGATTACTATAATAATGGCACTCCTTGAACTCAACCTCCAGCTCCACTCGGATGAGGCCTGCCTGGAGTTCCATGATTCAATTCATGCGCCTTTTTCTGCAGTTCACCTGAAATGAAGCAAAGATTGCATCATTTAGCTAGCAAGAAGTACTTGCTCTCGTGAGCTGGCAGGTTCTTCTTTAGTAGTTGCACTAAAATTGAGGAACATTAAGGTTGGATGTCCGGCTCATGTAAGGTGCAACTATAATTTGCTTATCCTTTTGTGCAGTTCCACTAAAATAAAGTGCAATTGTGGTGACAGTGACGGCTCATCTTGCAAAGTCTAATAAAATGTTGCACGAGATTACCAGCAGAATTTGACGGAGATTTTGGAAACTCCAATCACCATTTTGTGCAGTTCCACCAAAATTGAGAGATGTTGCCCACGTGACATTTTAGTTGAACTGCACAAGACACTCATTCCAAAAAAAGTGTTTTGTGCAGTTCACCAAAAGGTCACAATAGGAACAAGGTGAAATGGATATCCCTATTTGCACAAAAGATAGAAAGTAAACATTTGCTGGTCAATAAGAATATACGAAACATACACGAAATGAAAAGAAGCATCTTAATTATGTTCATGGCAATCATGCAAGGACAGTAGAAATTTTAAAACATCGGCAATGCTTCATGTTACCGGAAGCATTACGATCAACAATGACATTCATCAAATATGGGATTACTTTAATGGTGGCATTGCTTGTTTACCAGATACAGCAAATCAACAACAGCTAAAGAGTTGGTTTAAGGGCATGGGACCGTGGGGACACCAGGACACTCAGCAGCGTAAAGGAGCAACTTATCATACTGGGGAAAACATCAAGAGTACCATTTGTAACATAGTTTAATTGCATCATATCACTGGAGGCATTAGATTAACAATAACACTGGTTAGACATGTCCTTAAGGTAACTGTGTGATCGCTTCATTTTACATGCGCCCTTACATTAACAACAACAAAAGGTTGGTATAAGGACATGCGACAGTGGACGCATTAGCACAATGTACCTACAAGGAGGCATAAAGTGGTTATGCCGAGTTTGTTCATGCTTTGTGAGGGCAGCAAATCTAATCCTGGAGACCTTTTACTATGTGAGGGCAGTAGATCTAATCCTGGAGACCCTTTACTATGTGAGGGCAGCAAATCTAATCCTGGAGACCCTTTACTATGTGAGGGCAGCAAATCTAATCCTGGAGATCTTTCACTATGTGAGGGCAGCAAATCTAATCCTGGAGACCTTTTACTATGTGAGGGCAACAAATCTAATCCTGGACATACTCTGTTGACTTGTCCACCAGCCGCCACTTTCTATCCTTTTTTCAACCAATAATAGATATGTTCCTTATCCAGTTTGTACTGTGTTTTCCCATTATTTCCCTTTTCAACCAAGAGACCGGTTGGGTATCCGGTCTCTACTACTTTCACCATATTATTTCCTCTTTGAATCAAGTCCTAGATTCATGCTATAACTTTCCCCCCTTTCTTCGTTGTTTGAACCAAGTCCTAGATTTGAATGCATGAAGTAGCTTTACCTCTAATAATACTAAAAATTTAGGTGGCTTTGGAAGAGCTGATGGAAGTAGAAAAAGATGCACATGCAGACACGTGGGGAGCTGGGGCAGTAGAGCAAGGCCGCTTTCGAAGAACTTATACCTGAGGGTCGTCGGGATGTCGGCGGCGGTAGGTCGGATCTGCGCACAATACGGCGGGGAGGAAGAAGGGTCGGAGGACCTCCCGAGCTGGCGGTGTGTCGGAGAGAACGGCACGGGCAGAGGATTGGGCCCATCCGGCAGTTGTGGGTTTTCTCCCTCGCCGGCGATAACCGCGTGAACGATGCACCTAGTCCTCTACACACACCAGCCGAAGGGATCCGACCGGATCTGTGACCAGCGGTGAGTAGAGAGAAAATGTCGCTACTGCTGTCTTGTTTAGATCTGGAGAGGATGAGAGAATGAAGAGAGCAACCCTAGTAAAGCAAGCGCTCAGGCCCCTGCGTACATATATAGTGGAATGATTATCTTTTTCTCTCCACAACAAGCGTTTCAATTTGTGTATGTGGCATTAAAGAAAAGAAACTCTCTATTTAAGGTGACTAATTGTATGACTCCTACTTACTACTACTAATAGTAGTATTGTTCACTTGTGCTCCCCGGCCCTCCATTGATTGAACAACCCCACGGGTGAATAAACATACAGTACTAGTACTTATATAGAACGAACAAGCTTGAACTATTTTCGCATAGTTAAAAGTTGAGTGCGGGGCTTTTCCCGGGCAGTACGCGTGGCAGTTTTCATGTAGGCGGTTTGACAGAGAGGCGAGGAGGGTGAGGGAGTAGCGGATTCAACTTACTTACTGCTGGAAAGGTCGGGCTGTGCAATTTGACGGCGCGTTACTGCTGGAAAGACTTGTGATATGACTACTCACTATAGTCATGAATTACTGGCGGTACGACCGGGGTGATGCCCCCCTTCCGTTCGGCACTCTAATCTGGTGCATGACACGTTAACCTGGATGCTGGCTCTCCCACATGTCGGTGAAGTATGTAGTAGTAAGAAGGAGCAAAGAATTATGCGGTATATACTAGTAGTACTACCACTCACGTCGGAGGAGTGCGAACCACGGTAGCCCAGTGAACCAACATTAGAAAACAATGTGCTGATATGGCCATAAAAAACAATGTGCTACGGTCCAGACCGTAGCATGTACAGTACCACTCCTCTTTGTTTGGATCCCTGAGTTAGAGCTAGTTTGGGTTGAAATAGCCTCAAATTATCCAAACAGGATGGGTTAGTTTGATCTAGTTTGCTCTAACCCAGCTAAAAAAACTAGCCCGGTGGAGAGGTTCTAATTGGGTTAGTTCTCCTCGAGCCCACTAAAAGAGAACTAAAAAAATCTCCCCTGCCCGCACCAGATCGCTCCCTCCGCCCCCCCCCCCTCACACGACTCCTCTCTGTTCCCCATCGGGCCGCCTGCCCAAGCGCCGCTCCGCCGCTCGCCCTCTCTCTCCTCCCACCGCTGTCGGATTTCGGGTTCCGGCAAAACCCTTGAGGTTCGAACACTGGGGTGCGCATGAAGATCTCTCCCCCCCCTAGCTCACGCTCTCACCATGATCTCAAGGCTCAGCACATCGAACTCGCAGAGCAAAGGACACGGGGTTTATACTGGTTCGGGCCACCGATGTGGTGTAATACCCTACTCCAGTGTTGTGTGGTGGATTGCCTCTTGGGCTGAGGAAGAACTAGTACAAGGGAAGAACAGCCTCCTGAGGAGAGGTGTTCTTGAGCTCAGTGAGCTTGTGTGGTTGAGGATGATCTGAATGACCCCAGATCAGTTGCGTCCTACTGTGGTTGCTAGTCGTATTTATAGAGGCCCTGGTCCTCTCCCCAAATGTAGCCGGGAAGGGATCCAACAACGGCCAAATTTGAAGGGAGACAACCAGTACAAGTTATCCTGACTAAAGGTGGTCTTCGCCTGCCAAAGGCTCTGGTGGCGACGCCGTCCTGGGCCCCACGGTGACCTCCGTCCGGCCGTCTTGCTGGTCTTGGTCTTGTTGCACCGATATGGCAACCTTTGCCTGATGCCTCGGGACTCCTCGCCTGCGCTTGCCTCTTTAGCACCAAAGAGGAAACGGGTACGCTGCACGCTCTGGCGCCTGCCTTGCCTTGGTCGTCATGGCTTGCGTCACAGGGACCTCGCGAGGTGCCCCTCGCCTTGATCTCTCCGCCCCTCGCGAGCCAGCCTGGTGAGGCCGCCCCCGAGGAGGTCTTGCGTCGTCCGCCTCGCGAGGCTTGAGCCCTTGTGAGGGTCTTGAGTGTTCGCTGGTGAAGATGGGCCGTACCGGGCCACTGGTGGAGCCACGCCGTGGGCCGCAGGCAGGCAAATCTGGGGACCCCCGTTCCTAGGACGCCGACAGTAGCCCCCGGGCCCAAGGCGCGCTCGGACTTGGCTTCGAGGCGAAGCCAAGGGGCAAGTGCAGAGCGCCGCGGGCCCCAATAGCCTGCGGCCTCGGTTGACATGTGGAGATTGATGGGACGTGGGCGTCTCCGCTTCCCCACGCTGCCTCGGCACCTTCCCGACTTGACGAGTCCCTGATACATGCAGAGAAAACTATCATTACCTGTGATCGTGGGGGTCGCCGGTTGGCCTTCTCCTGCTATAAATGAGGAGGGGGGCGGAGCCCCCGTCACCCATCTCTTCCTGCTTCGTTCGCTTCTCCTCCATTGGTTCATCGCTCACAGCGACTCCCATGGCGCCGATTCGGAGTTTCTCAACCGCAGAAAAGGGAAAAGCCCCCCGCAACGAGCCAGGGCCACTTCCGCCGAAGAAGAGGCTGGCCCGCCGCCGCGATGTAGTCGTGAGGCCAGAGGTGTCGAGGCCTTGGTGTGAGCGGCCTCCCTCCGGGTATCCCCTGCTCTTGTATGCCCAGGCCGAGGGCTCCGGAAGCAGAGGCAGCGACCAACGCCGTCCACGTCGAGGCCGCGGTCGCCGCGCCGCGGTGGCGCGCGCCATCGCCCCAGGAACCCACGCTGAGGGCTCCTCGCGCAAACTCGTGATGTGGGCGGCGATGCCTCCGCGCACTTGGATTCGCTTCCCGCAGTTCTTCTCCGCCGAGATGCCACTGAGGGGTCCCCTCAAGCTTTGGGTGCAGAGCACTGAGTGCGACACCACAGCGACAGGGGCAGAAGTTGAGGTCATCCCCCTGGGCAAGATCTTCATGACCCGCGGCTAGGGTGAGGTCGCCTGGGTTTGCCGTATGGAGGGCGCCCTCGCCATCCACTTCGAGTATGACGGCGCCTCCACGATGTTCTTCAAGGTCTTCGACGAGGAAGGCCACCGCTTGGAGTGCCACCCTGGAGGGGGTCGTCAAGACGGCGCTGCGGCGGGGGCAAGGCCTGCCGCTGGCCTCGCCGACGGTTCCTCCGGCAGCAACGGTGGCGCTTGGGAGTCTTGCGACTCTCCCGAGCCCTACGAGACTCCGGAGACGAGCGACGACAGCTACGTGCCTCCGAGCTTGCACCGTGCCCGGAGGGCAGCCGCAGCGTCCGGCCGCCGCCGTCGCTGATCTGGATGGGGTTGGCGCCGGCCTCCCGTGGCCCACTATTGATGATGGCGTCGGCGGCGTTGGCGCGTGTAGATAGGGCTCGTAGAAACTTCCTTCTTTTGTTCCCTGCAAGGAATCGAGATGGACCCCATGGGGAGCGTGTAAAGTGTCTGTAATGCTTTTTGTGATATCGTCCTTATTATGAAGATTTACAAATGCGTGTCCTGCTTTGGCTCGGTCTCCCCTTTCCAACTTCCCAGCAGCTTGGCGCTCTATGCCGACAGGTCCCGGTCCCCAGGCAGGCTGCAGCCGTCGCTGGTATGCCAGGTCGCGATGCGGTGGTCAAGGCCAGGAGGTGGGCGGCCCGAGGTCCAGTTAGAGCTCCTGAGGCGCGATGCTCAAGAGGTCCCCTTTAGCATGCAAGCAGCTACCTAAAGGTGGGAAAGGGAGGCGATGTCGCCGCAACAGGGCTGTAAGAGATGGGAATCCTATGCCGCGGCGCTCGGCTGACTAGAGTGCGGAACTTATCTGGGTAGTCCAGAGTCGGTTCCTTGCGTGGCGCCAGACTCCTTGTGCGCCGGCGACCATAGTATAGCCAGGTTAGGCTCGTGCGAGACTCCCCCTCTTTCCCACACTCTTCCGTGTGCTCTACATCCTCGGGTCCCGGCCCTCGAGCGAGCCCAGCCGCCGCTGGTATGCCAGGTCGCGATGCCGTGGTCAAGGCCAGGGGGTGAGGGCTGGAGAGACAGTAAGAGCTCTTGAGTCACGATGCTCAGGGGCCCCCTTTCAACGTGCGAGCGAATTGCATGGGAAAGGAGGGAGCCCGCGGGGCCACCCGCTATTGCCCTCAGGAAGTTCCTGCAGGTTAGCGCGAGGAGGGGTACAAATGCAACCACGTTTACCGGTCTGCCCCTGGTCGTTCCGCAAGAAGATGAAGGCACTGAGGGTCTGGTGAGGTGACGTGCGCTGGTGTGCCGCTAGCCAGAGCTCGATCGCTCAGATTTGTCAGCGTTGCAGGGACGGACCCGAGCACAAGCGCCGTGCCATCATGAGTAGCCCCCGTTGCTGGGTGAGCAAGGGGCCGATCGGCGACGCGGGCGGACGCGGTGAGTGACAATCAAGCAAAGGATGACTATAAATAACTCATGAGAGGAAGCGAACTAGCTTAGATAAATGCGAGAACGATACATGTCACTAAGACGGACCCGAGCGTCTTGGGGATGATGCAGCCCGAGGGGCGCCCCCAGTAGGGTAAGCTGAAGATGCGAAAGGATGCATGCCGCGGGGACAGGCCCATGCGACCTGGGAATGATGCAGCCCGAGGGGCGCTCCCAGCTGAATAAACTTGGAAAATGTCACCTAGTTCCATTGTCGAGAGGGTGTTGGGGTAGCCGAAGACGCGTGATGAAGGGGTCGCTCCTCATGATCCATCAAGGCCCTGAGCCTCGGGAGGCTCTGGGGGCTCAGGTGGTTCCTTGAGGACCGTCTCCATCTTCGCCAGGACCACGTGATGCCTAGCCTCCTGAGTTGCCAAGATGCTCTGTAGGTTGCGCTGGAATGCAGCTGCCATGCTCGGCAGGCCAAACGGCATGCGAACATAGCTGTGAGGTGGACCCTCGCACCGCCCAACGCGCGAATGCCAGAAGCGCTCCTGAGATGCGGCCCTGTTGAGCCCTGGGATGTCGATGCAGACGCGCAGCCCGCCATCCTTGCCTGGATGGGGAGCTGCACCAGGTGGGCGGCGGTCGCCGCGCATGGTTCTTGCATCCTGTAGTTCCTGAGTGGCCTTGACGATGGACTCCTGAGCGCCGGGCGCTCCTCGCCCGGTGCCCTCCAGAGGGAAACGTGCCGCAAAGCACACCTCCATGTGGTGCCCGAGCGCCTCCCTCGTGATGTTGGCTAGGTCTGAGGCCCTCCAGAAGAGAGCCCCTGAGCCTCGCCCGACGAGGGCACCGGGCGCGCCTTCCTAAGCGAGGGAGGGAGGCGCCCCAGGTGCGAGCGCTAATCCTGAGGCGGTGCCACTAGAGACGCCACTCTCCTGAGGCCCTGTGCGGAGTAGTTGCTTCTTCTTCTTGAGGATGGCCTCAGAGGGGTACACGGTGCCTTGGTTGTCAGGGTCTTCGATTGCTGCAGCTTGGAAGGCGCGCTCGAGGGAGCACACCGCATCTCTTTCTTCGCAGGGGACCGTGATGATTCCACCGCTTCCTCACATCTTGAGGACGTTGTAGCTGTGGTGGGTCACTGCCATGAATTTGGCTAATGCTGGGTACCCAAGGATGGCATTGTACGGCAGACGGATGTGGGCGACGTCGAAGTCGATGAGCTCGGTGCGGTAGTTGTCGCACTGGCCAAAGGTGACAGGGAGGCGAACTTGCCCTATCGGGGTGGTGGAGCCGTCGGTCACTCCTAAAAAAGGCTTGGTAGGCTGTAGCTGATCGTATGGCACTTGGAGTCTATCGAATGTCTCGACAGACAGGACGTTAATCCATGCGCCACCGTCGATGAGGGTCTTGGTTACTTGGACGTTGCTGATGACGGGCGAGCACAACATCGGGACGGCGCCGGCGGTCGCCGCGCACTTGAGCTGGTCCGCCGAGCTGAATGTGATGGCACACTTGGACCACCTGAGCGGGCGCATGGCCTCGATCCTAGGAAGGGCTGCATTCACCTCGCGAGAGAACTGCTTGAAGATGCGTTGGGATGCTGGGGCCTGAGCTCCGCCCAAGATGCAGGCGATAGCACGTGGCTCCTGGAAGCCCCCAGCCCCCTCGTCCTGATGGTGGTCGTCGTTCCTTCTTGGCGGTGGTGGCAACGGGGGGAGACCAGCATTGCCGTGAGGGCGGTCCTCGCGAGGCTGATCCCTCCATGCGCCCTCACGAGGCTGGTCCTGCCAGCGGTCCTCACGAGGCCGGTCGCGCCACTCCTGGCGGGGGCCGCGATTGTCCCAGCGTCCTCCGCCTCGTCCTCCTCCTCGGCCATAGCCCCGGTCATTGCGCTCGGGGCGTTGACCAAAGCGTCCATCTTGAATGGCTCTGAGCTCTTGACAGTCATTGGTGTTGTGGCTATGTACGTTGTGGAAGGCGCAGAACGGACAGCTGATCTTGGATGACTCGGGATGGTCCCGGTCGCGCTTCGTGTCTGGCTCCGCCGCGAGCACGGCCACCCCCTTGCGCTTCATGTCCTTGGCCTTGGCTTTCTTCCCCTCTGGGTCGGTAGCAGGGAGTTCGAGGAGGGAAATGTGTGATACGTCCCCGTCGTATCTATAATTTTTGATTGTTCCATGCCAATATTCTACAACTTTTATATACTTTTGGCAACTTTTTATACTATTTTTGGGACTAACATATTGATCCAGTGCCCAGTGCCAGTTCCTGTTTGTTGCATGTTTTTTGTTTCACAGAAAATCCATATCAAACGGAGTCCAAATAGAATAAAAACCGACGGAGATTCTTTTTGGAATATATGTGATTTTTTGGAAGAAGAATCAACGCGAGACAATGCCCGAGGGGGCCACGAGGAAGGGGGCGCGCCCCTAACCCTCGTGGCCACCCCGTAAGGCGGTTGGAGCCCTTCTTTCGCCGCAAGAAAGCTAACATCCGGATGGAGATCGTGTCCAAAATTCAGCCCAATCGGAGTTACGGATCTCTGGTTATAAAAGAAACGGTGAAAGGCCAGATCTGAGAGCGCAGAAACAGAGAGAGACAGAGAGACAAATCCAATCTTGGAGGGGCTCTCGCCCCTCCTAGGCCATGGAGACGAAGGACCAGAGGGGAAACCCTTCTCCCATCTAGGGAGAAGGTCAAGGAAGAAGAAGGGGGCCCCTCTCCCCTCTCTTCCGGTGGCGCCGGAACGCCGCCGGGGCCATCATCATCACCGCAATCTACACCAACAACTTCACCGCCATCATCACCAACTCTTCCCCCCTCTATGCAGCGGTGTAACCCCTCTTTTACCTGTTGTAATCTCTACTTAAATATGGTGCTCAATGCTATATATTATTTCCCAATGATGTATGGCTATCCTATGATGTTTGAGTAGATCCGTTTTGTCCTATGGGTTAATTGATGATCGTGATTGGTTTGAGTTGCATGTTTTATTATTGGTGTTGCCCTATGCTCTCCGTGTCGCACAAGCGTGAGGGATTCCCACTGTAGGGTGTTGCAATATGTTCATGATTCACTTATAGTGGGTTGCGTGAGTGACTGAAACACAAACCCGAGTAAGGGGGTTGTTGCGTATGGGATAAAGAGGACTTGATGCTTTAATGCTATGGTTGGGTTTTACCTTAATGATCTTTAGTAGTTGCGGATGCTTGCTAGAGTTCCAATCATAAGTGCATATGATCCAAGAAGAGAAAGTATGTTAGCTTATGCCGCTCCCTCAAATAAAATTGCAACAATGATTACCGGTCTAGTTATCGATTGCCTAGGGACAAATAACTTTCTCGTAACAAAAAACTCTTTACTAAAACTAACTTAGTTGTGTCTTCTTCTAAACAGCCCCTAGCTTTTTATTTATGCGCTCTTTATTATCTTGCAAACCTATCCAACAACACCTACAAAGTACTTCTAGTTTCATACTTGTTCTAGGTAAAGTGAACGTTAAGCGTGCATAGAGTTGTATCGGTGGTCGATAGTACTTGAGGGAATATTTGTTCTACCTTTAGCTCCTCGTTGGGTTCGACACTCTTACTTATCGAAAGAGGCTACAATTGATCCCCTATACTTGTGGGTTATCAAGGCGCCCTTCCTCAGCTCTTGCGCACTTGGTTGCCATGTTGAACAGCTCCAGAGCCGTGCATAGCTCCTCATGGATGGCGAGCTCCTCCTTCATCTTGACGTCGCGGACGCCCTCGGAAAACGCGGAAATGAGTGCCTCGTCTGTCACCTTGGGGATCTTGGGGCGGATGCTGTTGAAGCGCTGGATGTACTTCTGCAAGGTCTCTCCTGGCTGCTGCTTGATGCGGCATAAGTCACCCGCGGCCGGCGGGCGGTCGCGAGTGCCCTGGAAGTTGGCGATGAAGCGGTCGCACATCTCACCCCAGGAGGGGATCGAGCTCGGGGGCAGGTTCAGGAGCCACCAGCGAGCACCATCCTTGAGAGTCACGGGGAACGAGTTCGCCATGACTTTCTCGTCGCCGTTGGCAGCCTCGATGCTCATCTCATAGAGCTGCAAGAACTCCGCAGGGTCGGGGTGCCGTCATAGCGAGGAGGCAGGTCTGGCTTTAACTTGCCCGGCCAGACGATGCTATGCAGCTCTGGAGTGAAGGCGCGGCAGCCTACAGTGGCCACCGGGGCCCTCGGCAGAGGCGGAGCCTGCCCTTGATGCCTGCGCTCCGCCACCGCGGGCGGTGCACGCTCTTGTCATGGTGGCGTCGGGAGCGCAGGGGCGTTTTCTTGCGGCCGGGGAACTTCTTGGCATCCTCCTTCTTCTCGCGCGGGCGCCCGGTGCGGTGGGTCGCGCCTAGGGGCTGCGCGCCTTGGCGCCAGGGCACCGTCTTGGTGCGAAGGTGGTGGAGGCGCCCCGTGGGCTACGTCACCCGCAGCTGGAGGAGGGCGAGGTAGCGAGAGAGAGGGGCAAGCGAGCCCCCAGCGGCACTGACGAGCTCGGCGATGCGGTCCAGCCAGTCCTCGTAGAGGTCGTCGACGGGGCGGTAGCGTAGGAGCTCGCGTGCCATGAGCAGCGCGGCCTGCGCGTCCGTGGGCGCACGACGAGCGTGAGATGAGGAGCTAGCCAGAGTCAGCGATCGAGTGGCGGTGCGGCCGTCCCGCCGCACGGAGGGGTGCAGCAAGGACGCTTGCTGCTCGTTTCCCGCCGGGCCGGTGGCGGCGTTGGCGGTGGGTGATGGATAACGACGGGGAGGCCCGCCGACAGGGGCCGTCTGAGCGAAACGGGCGGCGAGGGCGGCCCGACGCTCGGTGCATGCTCGTCGTGCATCAGCCATGGGCACGATGGAGCGGTGGAGAGTGAATCGATGAAAGGAAAGCTTCAGCACACCCCTACTTGGCGCGCCAAATGTCGGATTCGGGTTCCGGCAAAACCCTTGAGGTTCGAACACTGGGGTGCACACGAAGATCTCTCCTCCGCCAAGCTCACGCTCTCACCACGATCTCAAGGCTCAGCACATTGCTACCTCTTGAGCACTGCGTTGGTTTTCCCTTGAAGAGGAAAGGGTGATGCAGTAAAGTAGCGTAAGTATTTCCCTCATTTTTTGAGAACCAAGGTATCAATCCAGTAGGAGGCCATGCTCGAGTCCCACGCACCTACACAAACAAATAAGAACCTCGCAACCAACGCGATAAAGGGGTTGTCAATCCCTTCACGGTCACTTATGAGAGTGAGATCTGATAGATATGATAAGATAATATATTTTTTGGTATTTTTATGATAAAGAGAAATAAAGATGCAAAGTAAAAATAAACGGCAATAAAACTAGCTAAGTGTTGGAAGATTAATATGATGGGGAATAGACCCGGGGGCCATAGGTTTCACTAGTGGCTTCTCTCAAGAGCATAGGTATTACGGTGGGTGAACAAATTACTGTCGAGCAATTGATAGAATTGAGCATAGTTATGAGAATATCTTGGTATGATCATGTATATAGGCATCACGTCCGCGGCAGGTAGACCGAAACGATTCTGCATCTACTACTATTACTCCACACATCGACCGCTATCTAGCATGCATCTAGAGTATTAAGTTCAAAAGAACAGAGTAATGCTTTAAGCAAGATGACATGATGTAGAGGGATAAACTCATGCAATATGATATAAACCCCATCTTTTTATCCTCGATGGCAACAATACAATACGTGCCTTGCTGCCCCTGCTGTCACTGGGAAAGGACACCGCAAGATTGAACCAAAGCTAAGCACTTCTCCCATTGCAAGAAAGATCAATCTAGTAGGCCAAACCAAACTGATAATTCGAAGAGACTTGCAAAGATAACCAATCATACATAAAAGAATTCAGAGGAGATTCAAATATTGTTCATAGATAAACTTGATCATAAACCCACAATTCATCGGTCTCGACAAACACACCACAAAAGAAGAATTACGTCAAATAGATCTCCAAGAGAATCGAGGAGAACTTTGTATTGAGATCCAAAGAGAGAGAAGAAGCCATCTAGCTAATAACTATGGACCCGAAAGTCTGAGGTAAACTACTCACACATCATCGGAAAGGCTATGGTGTTGATGTAGAAGCCCTCCGTGATCAATGCCCCCTCCGGTGGAGCGCCGGAAAAGGCCCCAAGATGGGATCTCACGGGTACAGAAGGTTGCGGCGGTGGAATTAGGGTTTTGGCTTCGTATATGATGTTTCCAGGGTGTATGGGTATATATAGGAGGAAGAAGTACGTCAGTGGAGCAACGTGGGCCCCACGAGGGTGGAGGGCGCGCCTGGGGGAGGTGGGCGCACCCCACTACCTCGTGCTCTCCTCGCTGATTGCTTTACATAGACTCCAAGTCCTCTGGATCACGTTTGTTCCGAAAATCACGTTCCCGAAGGTTTCATTCCGTTTGGACTCCGTTTGATATCCTTTTTCCTTCGAAACACTGAAATAGGCAAAAAAACAATTTGGGCTGGGCCTCTGGTTAATAGGTTAGTCCCAAAAATAATGTAAAAGTGTATAATAAAGCCCATTAATCGTCCAAAACAGAATATAATATAGCATGGAACAATAAAAAATTATAGATACGTCGAGACGTATCAAGCATCCCCAAGCTTAATTCCTGCTCGTCCTCGAGTAGGTAAATGATAAAAACAGAATTTTTGATGTGGAATGCTACTTAGCATAATTTTCAATGTAACCCTCTTAATTGTGGTATGAATATTCAGATCCGAAAGATTCAAGATAAAAGTTTAATATTGACATAAAAGTAATAATACTTCAAGCATACTAACTAAGCGATTATGTCTTCTCAAAATAACATGGCCAAAGAAAGTTCATCCCTACAAAATCATATAGTTTGGTTATGCTCCATTTTCGTCACACAAGAATGCTCTCATCATGCACAACCCCGATGACAAGCCAAGCAATTGTTTCATACTTTAGTAATCTCAAACTTTTTTCAACTTTCACGCAATACATGAGCGTGAGCCATGGATATAGCACTATGGGTGGAATAGAATATAATGATGGGGGTTATGCAGAGAAGACAAAAAAGGAGAAAGTCTCACATCAACACGGCTAATCAACGGGCTATGGAGATGCCCATCAATTGATGTTAATGCGAGGAGTAGGGATTGCCATGCAACGGATGCACTAGAGCTATAAATGTATGAAAGCTCAACAAAAGAAACTAAGTGGGTGTGCATCCAACTTGCTTGCTCACAAAACCTAGGGCATTTGAGGAAGCCCATTGTTGGAATATACAAGCCAAGTTCTATAACGAAAAAATTCCCACTAGTATATGAAAGTGACAAAACAAGAGACTATCTATCATAAGGATCATGGTGCTACTTTGAAGCACAAGTATGGAAAAAGATAGTAGCATTGCCCCTTTTTTCTTTTTTTTTCTTTTTTGGGCCTTTCTTTTTTTCTTTTGGCCTTTCTCTTTTTTTGGGACAATGCTCTATGAATGATGATCATCACACTTCTATTTATTTACAACTCAATGATTACAACTCGATACTAGAACAAAGTATGACTCTACATGAATGCCTCCGGTGGTGTACCGGGATGGGCATTGAATCAAGAGTGACATGTATGATAATATGCATGGTGGCTTTGCCACAATACGATGTCCACTACATGATCATGCAAGGCAATATGACAATGATGAACGTGTCATGATAAACGGAACGGTGGAAAGTTGCATGGCAATATATCTCGGAATGGCTATGGAAATGCCATAATAGGTAGGTATGGTGGCTGTTTTGAGGAAGATATAAGGAGGTTTATGTGTGATAGAGTGTATCGTATCACGGGGTTTGGATGCACCGGCGAAGTTTGCACCAACTCTCAAGGTGAGAAAGGGCAATGCACGGTACCGAAGAGGCTAGCAATGATGGAAGGGTAAGAGTGCGTATAATCCATGGACTCAACATTAGTCATAAAGAACTCACATACTTATTGTAAAAATCTACAAGTCATCAAAAACCAAGCACTACGCGCATGCTCCTAGGGGGATAGATTGGTAGGAAAAGACCATCGCTCGTCCCCGACCGCCACTCATAAGGAGGACAATCAAAGAACACCTCATGTTTCAAATTTGTTACACAACATTTACCATACGTGCATGCTACGGGACTTGAAAACTTCAACACAAGTATTTCTCAAATTCACAATTACACAACTAGCACAACTTTAATATCACTACCTCCATATATCTCAAAACAATCATCAAGCATCAAACTTTTCTTAGTATTCAACACACTCATAAGAAAGTTTTTACTAATTTTGAATACCTAGCATATTAGGACTAATTTCCCAATTTAAGCAAATTACCATGCTGTTTTGTAGGACTCTCAAAATAATATAAGTGAAGCATGAGAGAACAATAGTTTCTATAAAACAAATTCACCACCGTGCTCTAAAGGATATAAGTGAAGCATTAGAGCAAAACTATATAGCTCAAAAGATATAAGTGAAGCACATAGAGTATTCTAATAAATTCCGAATCATGTGTCTCTCTCTCTCAAAAGATGTGTACAGCAAAGATGATTGTGGTAAACTAAAAAGCAAGGACTCAAATTATACAAGACGCTCCAAGCAAAACACATATCATGTGGTGAATAAAAATATAGCTCCAAGTAAAGTTACCGATGGACGAAGACAAAAGAGGGGATGCCTTCCGGGGCATCCCCAAGCTTTGGCTTTTTGGTGTCCTTAGATTATCTTGGGGTGCCATGGGCATCCCCAAGCTTAGGCTCTTGCCACTCCTTGTTCCATAATCCATCAAATCTTTACCCAAAACGTGAAAACTTCACAACACAAAACTCAACAGAAAATCTCGTGAGCTCCGTAAGCGAAAGAAAACAAAACACTACTTCAAGGTACTGTATTGAACTCATTCTTTATTTGTATTGGTGTTCAACTTCCTGTATTCCAAATTTTCTATGGTTTATAAGCTATTTTACTAGCCATAGATTCTTCAAAATAAGCAAACAACACACGAAAAACAGAATCTGTCAAAAACAGAACAGTCTGTAGTAATCTGTAACTAACGCAAACTTCTGGAACTCTAAAAATTCTGCCAAAATAGGACGACCTAAATAATTTTTTTATTGATCTGCCGCAATTGGAATCGGTATTATATCACGTTCTGGTAATTTTTAACAATTGATTTCGTGAACAAAAAGTTTCTGGAATTTTCAGCAAGATCAAATAACTATCATCCAAGAAGATCCTATAGGTTTAACTTGGTACAAACACTAACTAGAACATAAAAACAAATCTAACCAGAGGCTGGATCAAAGATTTATTCCTAAACAGAAGCAAAAAACAAAAAAAACAAAAATAAAATTGGGTTGTCTCCCAACAAGCGCTATCGTTTAACGCCCCTAGCTAGGCATAAAAACAAGGATAGATCTAGGTATTGCCATCTTTGGTAGGCAATCCATAAGTGGCTCTCATAATAGATTCATATGGTAATTTAATTTTCTTTCTAGGGAAGTGTTCCATGCCTTTCCTTAATGGAAATTGGAATCTAATATTCCCTTCCTTCATATCAATAATCGCACCAATCGTTCTAAGAAAGGTCTACCAAGAATAATAGGACATGAAGGATTGCAATCTATATCAAGAACAATAAAATCTACGGGTACATAGTTCCTATTTGCAAAAATAAGAACATCATTAATTCTTCCCATAGGTTTCTTAATGTTGGAATCCGCAAGGTGCAAGTTTAAAGAACAATCATCAAATTCACGGAAACCTAACAAATCACACATGGTTGTTGGAATCGTGGAAACACTAGCACCCAAATCACACAAAGCATAGCATTCATTATCTTTAATTTTAATTTTAATAGTAGGTTCCCACTCATCATAAAGTTTTCTAGGGATAGAAACTTCCAACTCAAGTTTTTCTTCATAAGATTGCATTAAAGCACCAACGATATGTTTAGTAATAGCTTTATTTTGACTATAAGCATGAGGAGAATTTAGCACGGATTGCAACAAGGAAATATAATCTATCAAAGAGCAATTATCATAATTAAATTCCTTTAAATCCAAAATAGTGGGTTCATTGATATCTAAACTTTTGACCTCTTCAATCCCACTTTTACCAATTTTAGCATCAAGATCTAAAAACTCCGAATTTTTTGAACGCCTTCTAGGTAAAGGTGGCTCATCTCCAGTCCCATCATTATCAAGATTCATATTGCAAAACAAAGATTTAATAGGGGACACATCAATAACTTTTAGATCTTCATCTTTATTCTCACAAAAACTATAAGAACACGCTTTCACAAAGCAATCTTTCTTAGCACGCATCCTAGCGGTTCTTTCTTTGCATTCATCAATGGAAATTCTCATGGCTTTGAGAGACTCATTGATATCATGCTTAGGTGGAATAGATCTAAGCTTCAAAGAATCAACATCAAGAGAAATTCTATCAATGTTCCTAGCACCCTCATCAACTTTAAGCAATTTCTATTCAAGCAAAGTATTGAAATTCTTTTGCGAATTCATAAACTCTTTAACACTAGTCTGAAAATCAGACGACATCTTATTAAAATTTCCATAAGAATTGTTGTAGGAATTACCATAATTATTAGAGGAATTACTAGGATACGGCCTAGGATTAAAGTTTCCTCTATACGCGTTGTTACCAAAATTATTCCTACCAACAAAATTCACATCCAAAGATTCATTATTATTCTCAATCAAAGTAGACAAAGGCATATCATTAGGATCAGAAGAAACACTTTTAATAGCAAATAATTTCATAAGTTCATCCATCTTTCCACTCAAAACATTAATTTCTTCTATCGCATGCACTTTTTTATTAGTAGATCTTTCGGTGTGCCATTGAGAATAATTAACCATAATATTATCTAGGAGTTTAGTAGCTTCTCCTAAAGTGATTTCCATAAAAGTGCCTCCCGCGGCCGAATCTAAAAGATTTCTAGAAGCAAAATTCAATCCGGCATAAAAAATTTGTATATCATCCAAAGATTCAAACCATGTGTAGGGCAATTACGTATCATTAATTTCATCCTCTCCCAAGCTTGTGCAACATGCTCATGATCAAGTTGCTTGAAATTCATAATATCGTTTCTAAGAGAGATGATTTTAGCGGGAGGAAAATACTTAGAGATAAAAGCATCTTTGCACTTATTCCACGAATCAATACTATTTTTAGGCAAAGACGAAAACCAAGCTTTAGCACGATCTCTAAGCGAAAAAGGAAATAGCTTCAATTTAACAATATCATTGTCCACATCTTTCTTCTTTTGCATATCACACAAATCAACGAAGCTATTTTGATGGGTAGCGGCATCTTCACTAGGAAGGCCGGCGAATTGATCTTTCATGACAAGATTTAGCAAAGCAGCATTAATTTCACAAGATTCAGCATCGGTAAGAGGAGCAATCGGAGTGCTAAGAAAATCATTGTTGTTGGTATTGGTAAAGTCACACTATTTAGTATTATCTTGAGCCATAGTGACAAGCAAGCAAACCAACACACGAGCAAACAAGAAGCGAGCGAAAAGGAGGCGAACGGAAAAGAGAGGGCGAATAAAACGGAAAGGGTGAAGTGGGGGAGAGGAAAATGAGAGGCAAATGGCAAATAATGTAATGCGAGGGATAAGAGTTTGTGATGGGTACTTGGTATGTCTTGACTTGTGCGTAGACTCCCTGGCAACGGCACCATAAATCCTTCTTGCTACCTCTTGAGCACTGTGTTGGTTTTCCCTTGAAGAGGAAAGGGTGATGCAGTAAAGTAGCGTAAGTATTTCCCTCAGTTTTTGAGAACCAAGGTATCAATCCAGTAGGAGGCCACGCTCGAGTCCCACGCACCTACACAAACAAATAAGAACCTCGCAACCAACATGATAAAGGGGTTGTCAATCCCTTCACGGTCACTTACGAGAGTGAGATCTGATAGATATGATAAGATAATATTTTTTGGTATTTTTATGATAAAGAGAAATAAAGATGCAAAGTAAAAATAAACGGCAATAAAAATAGCTAAGTGTTGGAAGATTAATACGATGGGGAATAGACCCGGGGGCCATAGGTTTCACTAGTGGCTTCTCTCAAGAGCATAAGTATTACGGTGGGTGAACAAATTACCGTCGAGCAATTGATAGAATTGAGCATAGTTATGAGAATATCCAGGTATGATCATGTATATAGGCATCACGTCCGCGGCAAGTAGACCGAAACGATTCTGCATCTACTACTATTACTCCACACATCGACCTCAATCCAGCATGCATCTAGAGTATTAAGTTCAAAAGAACATACTAATGCTTTAAGCAAGATGACATGACGTAGAGGGATAAACTCATGCAATATGATATAAACCCCATCTTTTTATCCTCGATGGCAACAATACAATACGTGCCTTGCTGCCCCTGCTGTCACTGGGAAAGGACACCGGAAGATTGAACCCAAAGCTAAGCACTTCTCCCATTGCAAGAAAGATCAATCTAGTAGGCCAAACCAAACTGATAATTCGAAGAGACTTGCAAAGATAACCAATCATACATAAAAGAATTCAGAGGAGATTCAAATATTGTTCATAGATAAACTTGATCATAAACCCACAATTCATCGGTCTCGACAAACACACCGCAAAAGAAGAATTACATCAATAGATCTCCAAGATAATCGAGGAGAACTTTGTATTGGGATCCAAAGAGAGAGAAGAAGCCATCTAGCTAATAACTATGGACCCGAAGGTCTGAGGTAAACTACTCACACATCATCGGAGAGGCTATGGTGTTGATGTAGAAGCCCTCCGTGATCAATGCCCCCTCCAGCGGAGCGCCGGAAAAGGCCCCAAGATGGGATCTCACGGGTACAGAAGGTTGCGGCAGTGGAATTAGGGTTTTGTCTCCGTATATAATGTTTCCAGGGTGTATGGGTATATATAGGAGGAAGAAGTACGTCGGTGGAGCAACGTGGGCCCCACGAGGGTGGAGGGCGCGCCTGGGGGAGGTGGGCGTGCCCCCCTACCTCGTGCTCTCCTCATTGATCACTTTACGTAGACTCCAAGTCCTCTGGATCAGGTTTGTTCCGAAAATCACGTTCCCAAAGGTTTCATTCCGTTTGGACTCCGTTTGATATCCTTTTCCTTCGAAACACTGAAATAGGCAAAAAAACAGCAATTTGGGTTGGGCCTCCGGTTAATAGGTTAGTCCCAAAAATAATATAAAAGTGTATAATAAAGCCCATTAATCATCCAAAACAGAATATAATATAGCATGGAACAATCAAAAATTATAGATACGTTGGAGACGTATCACACATCGAAGTCGCAGTGCAAAGGACATGGGGTTTATACTGGTTCAGGCCACCGATGTGGTGTAATACCCTACTCCAGTGTGGGGTGGTGGATTGCCTCTTGGGTTGAGGAAGAACTAGTACAAGGGAAGAACAGCCTCCCGAGGAGAGGTGTTCTTGAGCTCAGTGAGCTTGTGTGGTTGAGGATTATCTGAATGACCCCAGGTTAGTTGCCTCCTATTGTGGTGGCTAGTCCTATTTATAGAGGCCCTGGTCCTCTCCCCAAATGTAGGCGGGAAGGGATCCAACAACGGCAAATTTTGAAGGGAGACAACCAGTACAAGTTATCCTGACTAAAGGTGGTCTCCGCCTGCCAAAGGCTCTGGTGGTGACGCCGTCCTGGGCTCCACGGTGACCTCCGTCCTTCCGTCCTGCTGGTCTTGGTCTTGTTGCACTGATATGGCAACCTTTGCCTAAAGCCTCGGGACTCCTCGCCTGTGCTTCCCTCTTTAGCACCAAAGAGGAAACGGGTACGCTACACGCTCTGGCGCCCGCCTGGCCTTGGTCGTCATGGCTTGCGTCACAGGGACCTCGCGAGGTGCCTCTCGCCTTGATCTCTCCGCCCCTCGCGAGCCAGCCTGGTGAGGCCGCCCCCGATGAGGTCTTGTGTCATCCGCCTCGCGAGGCTTGGCCCCTCGCGAGGGTCTTGAGTGTTCGGTGGTGAAGATGGTCCGTACCAGGCTGCTGGTGGACCCACGCCGTGGGCCGCAGGCAGGCAAGTCTGGCGACCCCCGTTCCCAGGACGCCGACAGCCGCAATCTCCCTCCAGCCTCCGCCGGCCGCCCTCCCCTCCGGCCTTTGAAGCTCGCCCCGCTCCCCCTTCACCGGTCATTTTTCTCCCTCTATCGTGCGTGGCGGCGGCGCATCTACCAGGGAGGTCGCGAGAGGGGTGAGTTTGTTCGTTCCTTCTCTGTCTCACAGCCATATCATTGATCTTGCTCACTCTAGCGCTAATTCTGATTTGGAAAAGTAGATCCTGATTAAACTTGGTATAGATTTGTGGTGCACGCATGGAATTGTTTGATGCTGCTTGACGAGGTAATAAATATTTCTAGAGGCCCAAAGATTCAGTTCACCTTTCTAGGTATTTCAGTTTCAGGCTTGCATTATTTCTAGAGGCCCAAAGAATTAGTTCACCTTTCTAGGTATTTCAGTTCCAGGCTTGCATTATTTCTAGAGGCCCAAAGATTCAGTTCACCTTTCTAGGTATTTCAGTATCAGGCTTCCATTACTTCTAGAGGCCCAAAGATTCAGTTCACCTTTCTAGGTATTTCAGTTCCAGGCTTGCATTATTTCTAGAGGCCCAAAGATTCGGTTCACAGTCATCGGCAATTGGCCCTGCTACCCATGCCGGTGTCGACCTCAACTCGCAAGCGCCAGCGTCAGAGGGGTTCCCGGGGCTTGGGCTCTACAAAGCCTTCCTCCATAGCGACGATGACGAGCTCCTCCCTGGGTGCGTGAGGGGCTCCGGGCTCCCTCCCTATCGTGAATGACTTCTGTGATGAGTTAGCTCATGCTTTGTTTCATGGAGTGTATTGTTTTTTGTGAAGCTTCATTGAGGACTTGTATGTTTAAGTGGGATATCTCATTTGTATGGACAAAGTAAAATTTATTATGTTTTGCATGCTTGATTTGTAAAGATGGTTCGTTTATGTCAATTGTGAGCGGGAGGAGGCCAAACAAGAGGCGGCCACACCAAATCCGGCAGGAAATAGGGTCCAAAGTAGTCAAATGATTGAGAAAGAACATTTATTGTCAATCAAACTCTGCCATCCATACACCTCTTTGGTTTAGAGTTAGTTCAGGGTTAGAATCTAACTCTAACCTCTAACTGAGTTAGAGTTCTCCTCGTCTCGGTTCATAGCCATCATACTTTCCCCATACCGGTGTTTTCAGTATCCTGCGAATCAAAGAGGCCCTTAGACTGGTTTAGATCCGGTAGTTTTTTATAAACGTGTTATGTCCAAAATTTGATGAATGTGCTCCGATTTCTACGAAAATAATCCGGTTTCATGTAGTAATTCATTTATTTATTTATTCTTCTACGGGGGGTTTGCATGTAATTCGTGAGGTCTGAAATGTAAAGTACCCCGGCATATGCTCCGAGTCGTGCATGCACTACAACCCAGATGCACTATGTCCCACATGTCGGCGAAAGGGAGCACGTGGAAATAGCCTAGGAGTACATATAGCTATAGGAGGATAAATACGTGAAAAAATATGTACGGTGAAGCGTAGCTGCGGTTCGAAAAGGAGACCTAAAGTGATGACAGGTATAGGTCGCACGCACCCAACTAGTGGTAGTACTTGACATACACTACTTTTTCCCTCAAAAAAAGAGGTACGAGTGCTCAGTACTCCTATTCTATCAACACGAGTCCCATCTGACAATAGCGTCCGTGCTATAGCTAGCTCTTTTCCCTCATTTCTCTCTTCTAATTCTAAACTCAGCCGACGCCCGGTGGGCGGGGTGGGGATTTGCCGATGATCGGTTTGCTCAACTGCGGCCCCACCTCACAGTGAAAACGTTAAGACTGGAATAAAAATGCCATATACACCCTCCCTTCCTAAATATAAGCCTTTTTAGATATTTCAAATGGAATACAACATACGGATGTATGTGGACATATTTTAGAGTGTAGATTCACTCATTTTGCTCCATATGTAGTCACTTGCTGGAATCTCTAGAAAGCCTTATATTTGGGAACGGAGGGAGTACTATACTAATAAAACATTAAGGCCATGACGCGATGCAGTGCTAGTTACAGGAGGCAAGAAGAAGAGATGCATCCATCAACGACGTCCACCTCCTCGACTCAGGGCGCCGGCCCACCGAACGGCGGCAAAGTAGCAGCGACTTCCGTGGCCAGGTCGACGTGCTTCTGAACAATGGCATCCAAAGATTCCAGCCGCTGGAAGAAGGCCAACGTCTTTCTGTCCTCGTTGGCCTTGTTGTGGCCTATGTAGACGATTTCCTCGTAGACGTGGATGTGCAGCTCGACGGTTTCTTGCATGGCGAGGCGCTGCATGGCGAGTGCGGCCTCGAGGTGCACATTCTTCGTCGCGACCTCCGGCACCTGCAGGGCCACCAGGGCTTGAAAGAGTTCGTCACCATGGAGGCCGACGAGGGTGGCAGGTAATGAGGAGCCTGGGCGCGCGGGCTGGGGCAGTACGGCAAGGTCGTCCGCGCGCTTCTTGACGGCAATGAACTTGCGGATAGAGTTGACCATCATGTCGTCCATGCGAGAGGCGAAGCCGGCGTCAGCGAGGGCTACGACGCCGGTGGTCACGAGCACCGTCTGGAAACGTTGGGCAGTGCGAGGCCATAGGCCGGCACCTTGGATGATTTGGCACAGCCGACTGCCGCTCGCGTCCATCGCCTCCATAGGTGCTTCTGGCTTCTGGTCACTTGGTCTTGGATTGGAGTGAGCAGTGTTGCGCAGTGACTAGGAGTAGATGGATTGGAGTGGTGGGGCGCCTTTATATGAGAATCCAAACTCTGTTGCATTCACATCGTGCCGGCTCTATTCTGCTTCTCCAATTAATTCCCTCTGCATGTAATTGCAGATGCATCATTGACCATTCAACGTCTCGGGAACCGCTACCCTCTCCCTCCTTGGCATTCAAGCACCTATGGAGGTGACTGCCGCTCGCATCTATCGCATGTCAGGAGACGTTCCCGTTGAAGACGAGGTGCCTGTGGTGACTTCGTTCATTTTGCTCCATATGTACTCCGTCTCAGTGTAGTCTAGTCACTTGTTGAAATCTCTAGAAAGGCAAATGCTCCTTTCTGGTTTACAGGGCTATACTAGCAAGTACTACAATAGTGGGCTCACATAGCAATTTTGTCTCATGCAAGAGCCTGGCTATATGCATGCTCCAAGGTTCGCAACTGCCACGTTCGGGTTCTCTTGGCTCTTCGCCTCTTCAAGAAGACGGACAATGATGTTACTACTACTTCTTCTACAGTATCGAATCCACTACTGCATGTCCGTCCACCGCGAGCGGGAGGGATAGCTTGTTGTAGTACTATAAGCAAAAGCATGTCCTCGTCTGCGAGCCACCGCGCGCATGGGCGAGGGAGAAGGCGTGTAGTAGTAAAATCAAGCTTCTCCTCGTTGTACGAGTTGATGCGACACATCATAACACTGGCCCCACATGGTTGCCTCTAAACTTGGTTGAAAGACCCGCAGTGTACAATACTCCATTTGCTGCAACCTCTAACATTTACCCCACCACAAATTAAACATGTCTTGACCACATGAGCATGCATACTACAATCACCAGGATGACAGGTAGAGCCAGAAGATTATTTTAATAAAATAAAAGCATGGAGCCGACCCCAACGATTTTAAGCTTACAGGCACGGTACACGCTATCCTAGACTACTCTACACATGAAACTGCCACACGAGCGTCCAGGCTGCGCTTGGCTCTTCGCCTCTTCGAGAAGTCGAACAATGATGGAGTACTACTGCTGTGGAGGAGTACTACAGTATGCTTCTGGCCATCTGACACTGATTGAACTACTGCATGTCCACCGCGTGCGGGAGGGAGAGCGTGTAGCGAATGAAAGCTTCTCCTAGTCCTTCCAGCCACCACGCTCATGGGCGAGGGAGGGATGCAGCTTCATTGACTTACTGCTCCTGCCTTTGCGTGTATGACAGGTGGGTGGCTCACCTGTCATGCAGCCAAAGGCAGGTGCGGTTAAGGCGAGAGGGCGTTGTAGTAATCATGACCCTCAGCGGTGAGATGGTCCTCAGCGCAAGATCTGATTCGGCGCCCTCAGCTTCATCACTGACGACTCAACATGGCTCCAGGAGGCCCCGTTGGCCGCGGAGTCGTTGCCCACCTGTGGTGCGGCACACTTCCATGTGTCTTCCTACGGAGTCCTTCTCCGGCAGCCGTCGGTCCCATACCGGGCGGCACCCCTTCTTCCTGCTGGACGCCATCACAAGCGCTCCGGGCATTCGCAGGTCCAACGTTGGGTCAAGCACACCGTGCCTGTTTAGGTCGTGGCCGAGCAGGTGGTGGTGCTCGAGCCCCATGAGCCCGCCCTCGATCCGTTCACTTGTATCCATGAGGATTCCCTGGATGAATCCGAGTGTGAAAGCATTGAGTCCATGATACGTCCATTTTACATCATGTTTTCCTAATGTTATTTATTATGTTTTGGGTTATTATTCCACCTTATGATGTAATCCTAATGCCTTTTCTCTCATTTTTTGCAAGTTTCACATGAAGAGAGAGATTGCCGGCAGCTGGAATTCTGGACCTGAAAAGGCTATAGCAGAGATAGCTATTCTACACAACACCGAATGACAATAAAATTTACGGAGAATTATTTTGAAATATATAAAAAATATTGGCGGAAGAATTACCAGAAGGGGGGCCACCAAGGAGAGACGAGCTCAGGGGGCGCGCTGTATGAGCTCGTGGGCCCCCAGCAAGCCTTCGGTGCACATCGTTTTCTATATGAGGCTATTTGCACTAGAAAAAATAACAAGAATACTTTTGGGATGAAGCGCCACCATCTGGAGGCGGAACGTGGGCAGAGGCACTTTTGCTCTCGGGCGGAGCGGTTTCGCCGGGGAAACTTCCCTCCGGGAAGGGGAAATCGAAGCCATCGACATCACCAACGATCCTCTCATCATGGGAGGACCAATCTTCATAAACATTTTCACCAGCACCATCTCCTCTCAAACCCTAGTTCATCTCTTGTATTCAATCTTTGTCCCAAAACCTCAGATTGGTACACGTGGGTTGCTACTAGTGTTGATTACATCTTGAGTTGGTTTATTTGGTGGAAGATTAAATGTTCAGATCCTTAAGCATATTCAATAGCTCCCTGATCTAGAACATGAATATGATTCGTGAGTAGTTACTTTTGTTCTTGAGGACATGGGAGAAGTCTTGTTATAAGTAACCATGTGAAGTTGGTATTCGTTCAATATTTTGATGATATGCATTTTATTCTTCCTTTAGTGGTGTCATGTGAATGTCGACTACATGACACTTCACCATACTTGGGCCTAAGGGATGTCATTGTGGAGTAATAAGTAGATGATGTGTTGCGAGAGTGATAGAAGCTTAAATCCTAGTTTATGCGTTATTCCGTAAGGGGCTGATTTGGATCCACATGTTTCATGCTATGTTTAGATTTATCTTAATTCTTCTTTCATAGTTGTGGATGCTTGCGAGAGGGGGTAATCATAAGAAGGTTGCTTGTTCAAGTAAGAACAACACCTTAGCACCAGTCCACCCGCATATCAAATTATCAAAGTAGCGAAAGCAAATCAACTAAACATGATGAAAGTGACTAGACGATAATTCCTCGAGAACGCTTTGCTTACTGATGCCGCTTGAAGCTACGTCGGTATTTCCCCAAAGAGGAAGGAATGATGCGGCACAGCGGCGGTAGGTATTTCCTCCAGATATGAAACCAAGGTTATCGAACCAGTAGGAGAACCAAGCAACACAATGTAAACAGCCCCTGCACACAAATAACAACCATTCGCAACCCGACGTGTTAAAGGGGTTGTCAATCCCTTTCGGGTAACGGCGCCAAAAACGGTGCGCGGACGGGAAAAAGTTGTAATAAATTGATAGATCGAACACCAAATAAAATAAATAGAAATAAACAGCAGCAAGGTATTTTTATATTTTTGGTTTAATAGATCTGAAAATAAATGCAAGGAAAAAGTAGATCGCAAAGGCAAATATATGAGAAAGAAGACCCGGGGCCATAGGTTTCACTAGTGGCTTCTCTCGAGAAAAATAGAAAACGGTGGGTGAACAAATTACTGTTGGGCAATTGACAGAACTTCAAATACTCATGACGATATCCAGGCAATGATCATTATATAGGCATCACGTCCAAGATTAGTAGACCGACTCCTGCCTGCATCTACTACTATTACTCCACACATCGACCGCTATCCAGCATGCATCTAGTGTATTAAGTTCATGGAAAAATGGAGTAATGCAATAAGAACGATGACATGATGTAGACAAGATCTATCTATGTTGAGATAGACCCCATCGTTTTATCCTTAGTAGCAACGATACATACGTGTAGTTTCCCTTCTGTCACTGGGATCAAGCACCGTAAGATCAAACCCGCTACAAAACACCTCTTCCCACTGCAAGATAAATAGATCAAGTTGGCCAAACAAAACCCAAATATCGGAGAAGAAATATGAGGCTATAAGCAATCATGCATATAAGAGATCAAAGAAACTCAAATAAATTTCATGCATATAAAAAGATAGATCTGATCATAAACTCAAAGTTCATCGATCCCAACAAACACACCGCAAAAGATTTATATCATATGGATCTCCAAGAGACCATTGTATTGAGAATTCAGCGAGAGAGAGGAAGCCATCTAGCTACTAACTACGGACCCAAAGGTCTACAAAGAACTACTCATGCATCATCGGAGAGGCACCAATGGAGGTTGTGAACCCCATCCGAGATGGTGTCTAGATTGGATCTGGTGGTTCTGGACTCTGCGGCGGCTGGATGAATATTTCGTCGACTCCCCTAGGGTTTCTGGAACATTGGGGTATTTATAGAGCAAAGAGGCGGTCCAGGGGGCACCCGAGGTGGGCACAACCCACCAGGGCGCGTCTGGGCCTCCTAGCGCGCCCTGGTGGGTTGTGCCCCCCTTGGGGCACCCCCAGGCGCAGCCAGGGCCCATTACGTTCCTTCTGGTCCATAAAAATTCTTTGTGGAGTTTCGTTGCATTTGGACTCCATTTGATATCGATTTCCTGCAATGTAAAAAACATGCAAAAAATAGCAACTGGCACTTGGCACTATGTCAATAGGTTAGTACCGAAAAATGATATAAAGTGACTATAAAATGATTATAAAACATCCAAGATTGATAATATAACAGCATGGAACTATCAAAAATTATAGATACGTTGGAGACGTATCACTTACTATAAGAAGAACATTCCGGCTTGTCCTTTGCTAAAAAATGGATTGGGCTACCTTGTTGCACCTTTGTTACTATTGCTACTTGTTACTCCCTCCTTCCCAAAATATAAGGCGTCGATTGACTTTACTGGTCTTTGTTAAAAAACTTTGACTATGATTGTCGCGTATTGTATGTCTATAAAATTAGTATACAGACATATGTACCAAAACTATTTTGCAAGACAAATATGATGATTGATACGTCTCCAACGTATCTATAATTTTTTATTGTTCCATGCTGTTATATTATCAATCTTGGATGTTTTGGAATCATTTTTTAGTCATTTTATATCATTTTTTGGTACTAACACTAAAAAAAACACTTCCGTGATGATACGTGTTTGTCATAGTAGGTCACGTTTTCTGTCATGCATGTACATCCTTGCCAATTTTATGACAGAATCAAGATAGTCATACATGTGCTGTCGTAGAAGTGTTCCATGACATTACCAAAATTATCATCACGGAAGTGTCCATTTCCATGAAGATAAATGGCGCGTCATGGAAGTGCTTTCGTCAAGGGTGACCGACATGTGGCATCCGCCGTAACGGGTCGTTGTTAAGCTATCGGGTCCGGTTTTGATCCGATAACCTGTTAACAGCCCGGGCCAATGGGGATTTTCCACGTGTAAAATTCTCATTGGCCGGAGGAAACAAGTGTTGGCTCACCGCTGGGACAGATGTCATCCACTCACTGGACAGGAGGCGCCTATGATACGTCGACACATGGCACGGCCCGACAGAGGCCCATTCCGGTGAAAAGGCCGGCCTGTTTGACTTGGTCAAAAGGTAACGGGCCGGCCCACAGAAAGCCTGTTAATGGCATGTTCGTATATAGCCCATTTATGGCCCGCTAACTCACGACTCGTTACGGCCTATCGGAATTAAGCCCAGTAACTTCAACTGGGCCGTCCAATATGATTCCATCCCATTGTAACTTCCGGCCCATGTATGGCCCATGATGTCTTTCGGCCCATATGAGGCCCTTTGCAACTCTTGGCCCATTAACGGCCCGTGGTGAAACTAGCCCGTAATGAACAGTGCACCGCTTTATACCCATTAAAGGCCCATTATTCCATTGGGTCATTTCCAACCCGTGTTAACTTTCGGCCTTATAAGGGCCCATTTATTCTTGGGCTCATTTCCAGAATTCAATTACTTACGGTCCGTTACTGGCCTATTCAGCTTGTGGGCCAAATTGAGCCCGTGGTTACAGTCGGCCTGCTTGTGCCCCATTAACACGTTGGGTTGTTTTCGTAGCGTCATCAATTACGGCCTATTAATGGCCCGTTATGGTCGGGCCATAAAACAAATGATTTCCACTCTAGCCCATTTAAGGCCCATTTTGCGGTCCGTCATTGGTCCACGAATAGTACGGCCCATGTTTGGCGAAACGATTATACAACCTGTAGAAGGCCCATAGATTAGACGGCCCGTAGAAGGCCCATGGATCCTACGGCCCATAGAAGGCCCATGGATCCTACGGCCCATAGAAGGCCCATGGATCCTATGGCCCATGGAAGGCCCATGGATCCTACGGCCCGTGGAAGGCCCATGGTCACTACGCAGGTAGCAGGACCATGGTCACAACAGTCTGTGTGTTGCCATGGTTATTGTGGCCTAGTTTATTGTGGCCTCTAGAAAAACGCGGAAAAAGAACTACAGTGACTACAAGCAAACAACTAAACAAGACAATAAGGAAATAAATAAGCAAGGAACTAACGCTAGGCTATTACGGCTATTACACATATTACATCCACTGGGCATCAAAGTTCGCCACCAGTGCAAATATAGGGAACAAAGCAGCATATTACATACACTGGCCGTCTAAATTGGCCACCAGTGCAAATAAACACGGTAGCAAAACAAGTCCATAACTGAAACAACTTCAGAAGAGCTCAAGAAACGTTATCCTGGGTAGCCACCATGCTGGCAATAAGCTTAGCAATCTTATTAGCTTTGTCCTGTTTGGCGCTAAAATCCTCCAACGCTTGTTGTTGCACCAGAAAGTATGCATCTGAATGCTCCAGGGACTTCCGCAGTCCTTCCGCTTCTTGTCGCAGAACAGTTGATCGATGTCTTTCAGCTTGTAGTTGAGACTCAAGAAACCGAACTGATTCAGACAGTGAGTTTGTATAGCTTGTGCAAGCGGTAGTGGCCAGTAACTCGAACACTAAACCAAGACAGGACTTTGGGGTTGTCTCACTTTCTTCAAGATAGTCCTCCTTCGCTATTTTATCAGCTTTGTTGGAGACCAACAAGGATGTCTCACTATCCTGAACCTTATTTGCATTACTTCCTTTACCATTGCTTAATAAGGCACTCTTCCACAATATTCTGTCAGCATTCTAAAAGAAGAAACAAGCAGACACATAACAGGTTTAGCATGTACTAGTATATGTAACTCATTTCGGTGAACCAGTTCATTAGTAAGGTGGACAGGATTAAACTACCAAGTATTCTATTGCCAATTAGTACATAATAAAAGCATCAAACAAACATATATCTATGTCCTATGGTCACTGCATTGTCTTGCCAAATCAAAATAGAGACACGGTTCAAATCATATCAGTTCAAGACAAAGCAGCAGTGAAAGAATACAAAGCGTGGGAAACTACACGGCACAACAAGATTTCAGATGGGTACCACGGGTCTACATGTACAACAACACTATTGGCTCTGTTGTGATGCTAGTAATGTGCATGATATGAGAAGTCAACTGTATACACAATTGAAATTGAAATCAACAGAGCTATTGATAAGAGCAAACCTGTTAAAGAAACATGCGTGAACATACCTGTTGTGCCATTGGAGTTTCGATTGGATCCTTAAATTTAAAAATAAGTTTGTATGAGTAAATACAGTGATACAAGAGCAAAGCAGTATGCATGATAGCAATGGAATCTTAAATTAGAATAGGTGTTCTTCAGGTTTAAGCACTTGTTCTACATGAACAGAGTACAGTAAGATGCAAGAATATAGTACTTAAAAATAGAAAATGAGCTCATAGACCTTACCACATCCTTGGTTCGGGACCAGTACAGAACAAGGCGTTCCTAGTCATCGTCCAGTAAATGTGTCTCAGGAGAACGTAAGGGAATTTGATGAGTTTCTTTGCCAGTGAAGTACGTTTTCTTCAGGTAATTCCGATATTGCCACCAAGCATTCTTAAAGATAGCAGAGGTATTAGCATAGGTTACCTCATCCTGGGTTTCCAAATCGGTCCTTCTCTATAGAGAAAAATGGGAAAATTTGCTGTATTATAACCATCATGGAGGTAGAATGTATGGGACAAAGCAAAGTAATTGCCATGAATACCATTACTTACACACAACTCCTGGACAAACACCTGCAACTGGCATTTTCCTTCATCTTCAGTATAATATTTCCAACATGGGAAGATGTGCACGTAGGATTTAACAACATCAAATGCGATAGATGCTAAACTACAACTGGCTGGTTGTGCTTCCTCCACAGGAATAGGCGTACTAACTGGTGGAGTTGGGGTTCGCCATGGTAGTGCTGGCCCTTTGGGCACTGGAGCTGCCTTACTAACTGCTCTTGTTTGGGAGCTCCGTGGTGGAGATGGTGTTGTGTCAACAGGAACTGGGTTACTGTCTGCTGGGGTTGGGGTTAGATTGGGTGAAGCTGGTTCTCTGTCCATCGCAGTAGGGGTACAATCTGCGAGAGTCTGGGTTATGTGTGGTAGGGCTGGTTCTCGTGCATGTACAACCGGGGTGCTATCTCCACCAAGAGGTAGCACTATTTTATTTGAAGACCGTGTTTTTACTCCGCTAGATACTGGCATTACCCGCTCCAATTCAAATGGCTGATAAACAGGAAACATAGTTGAATGTACAGGCATTGTATGAGAGACAGATGCAATAGAGAGTGTGGAAAAAATAGGGCATGAAATAGTTGGCATGTATATTATTTAACTAAAACGGATAGCATGACATAATTTCACATATATGATGTCTATCTAAACTGGATAGCATAGCATAACATAATTCAAAGATATGATGAATAACTAAACAGGATCGCATGACATATTTCACATACATGTTATCCAAGTAATCAGGATCGTGTGATTTAATTCACATATGTGATTTATATGCTAAGCAGAGGGCATTCGCATATATGATGTCTGAACTAAGAACATGGTGTTGAATATTGTGTATATGATGTCTAAACTATGCAATGCAAGACAGCATATGCATGATATGAGCAGTATAACCGTGCCAAGTTAGAGCATACACCTCGGTGGGGGAATAGGACTGGTCATCTGTCTCTGAATCCATCTCTGAGGAGCTATCGGGACCCAACAAGAGATCTGCTTCAATAGGTAGCACTGTCTACTCTGAAGGCCTTGTTTTCACTCCAGATTTTTCCATCTCCCACCCAAATGGCTGATTCACAAGAAGAGTAGTTTAATGTACAAACATTGTCAACAAATGGAAATGTAACAAAGAAAAGGATGGGTAAGATATCATTCAAATATATGATGCCTGGTTAAACAGGATGGCATTGCACATTTCACATATATTATGGCTGGCTAAAAGACATGAGGCTGCATAATTCCCATATATGATATAGAAACTAAATAGGTGGCATTACAGAACATGTCTAAACTAAGCAGATGACATATATGATGTCAAAAGTAGGCACTACAAGGCAACATATGCATGATATGACTAACATCATCATGACAAGGTAGAGCAAACACCTTGGGGGTAAATAGGAGTGGTCAGCTGCGTTTGAATCCGCCTCAGAACAGATATCTTCCTCTGAATTACAATCTGGAGAGGGGGGAGGGTTTGCCATTGAACCCACCATGAAGCGATGTCTGCATGACATTGTATTGCCGCGCAAAACTCTTCTCTTTTTCTCTACATGTTCAGCATGACTATGTAGAATATCTGACATGCATACAAAAAAATATGGTGAGTTTATATAAGGAGAGCATGCAGAAATCTAGAGTGATGGTAACAACCAGTGGATGGATCCAAAAATAATGATAGCAGGCCGATCATTGCTTTAATTTAATAAAAAGACAGATGATGATTGCTTTACTATTTGTTTCCCACCCAAGATGAACAACATAGGCATACCCTAGGTGAAGCAGATATTAGACAAAGATACTATTCATTGCTGCCTCGATATGTGCCCCACAACTAATTTAGAACTCAAGTTTGAACATTAATTTGGACCTGACTTGGGGTCTAAGAGGTAATTTTAAGCAATGCATAACATAAGCAGAAACAAAAGAGTGCGACCTCTCTTGTGGACCCGTGTACTCCTCAGGTTCATCTACTGAGTCGATGATGGTGATGTTGTTGCGGTGGGTGCCGGCGGCAGGGAAGGAGATCTGAGGTGGTGAAAGACAGTCAGGAGTCGTGATCTCTGGTTTGGTGGATGCTTCTGTTGATGGAGCAACTCAGGTGAGGTGGACGACGTTGCGGCAGGAGCAGGCCAAACCACACAAAGTTTCCTTCGACACCTACGTGTAACTGTAGTAATTCTGTAAGGGCTCATTTGGCTTGCATGATACTAAAAACGCAGGGATAGGAAAAACACCAGAATAGGATAGGAATGCACATGGTAAACAGAGCATTTGTAAACACAGGATTTCCGTCAACTTGGGTGTTTGGTTCACAGGAATTGGAAGAGCAGAGGAATGCAAAGAAACATGGCCAAAATAAAGTGAAACCATATAAAAGCGTGTATAGTTAGAATGTTATTCTGCCACTAATGCACTAGGTCTTGTTTTCATGCATAGGAATTTGAAAAGTAGGTCCAGGTGGATGTTTTGCTCCATTGCTTTCAACAAAATGCATGAATAATTGAATAGTAGAGTGCCATAGGAAAATTTCCTATTGCTATGTTTTTCTGTTGAACCAAAATAGCCCTAATGTATCAACATGAATGTAGAGTAATAAGTGATGCGACAAGTGTACAACCTCTTTGCCGTAGCCGTGTCGACCTCAGCATCAATGGGTCGGCCGCTGAAGAAGTTGAGGCAGAGGTGGTTGTCGGAGGTGTGGAGGAAGATCTAAGGAATCTGTAGACGGCGTCCAGGGCACTGCTCTGTTGTGATGGATCGTTCCATCATTGGAGCAGCTGCGGTGAGCCGTAAGACGTCAAGGTTGAAGCAGCACAAGACATACATCGTTAATCTCAAGTGGGATTCTAATAGCATCTCCAATAGATGATGTAAAATGCATTAACAAAAGTGATAGATGTAAAATTTACATCACCAAAAACCACCTGACTACAACGGATGAGGTAAAAACTGTTGACTCTGAACTTAACTGTCGAAACTGAAATTTACTGTGGAACCTGTATGTTACTGTCGAAATTGAATGCAATGGTAGCAGAGAGGCACTTCACATGTAGTTTAGGGAGGGCTTGCAGTTCATCTTCAACCTACACCCCCCTGAGCCGCCAGCCACCACCTGCCGAACCCCGCGCCGCCTCGCCGCCCCAAAACAACTCCCCACCGCCGGTCCGTCGCCGCCTTGCCGCCCCGAAACAAATCCCCACCGCCGGTCCGCCGCCGCCCCGGCCAGCCCTCTAGCCCTGCCCCCCCCCCCTGTGCCAAGATTTTTCTCCGGCGATCCCCACGCCAACGCCACACCACCGGGCCCCCCCCCCCACTGGCGAGCACTGCCCCCACCCAGAACCCTAAGATAGATAGTGGGGTACCTCTCCGGCGAGCCCCCCTCCCTGCTGTGGGTGGTTCTTCCTTAAATCCGGCGAGCCCCCCACCCCCTGAAAATCGAATGACCCAAAAGTCGATTCAGTCAACTGAAGTGTACAACCTCTTTGGTGGTGCCGAGTAGGCCTCGGCTTCGTCCGAGGAGTCGGTGAGGATGCTGCGGTTCCGGTGGAGCAGGTTAAGGCGCCGTTGTGGGGATGGAGCAGCCGCGATAGACGAGGCAATCGTCGGAGCAGCTCCTTGGAGGTGGAGGACGGGGCGGCTGAACCGGCGGGACGACGAGATGGATGACGGATCCTCATCCGGGAGGTGGATGAGGGACGTCAAGCTGTTGCAGTGGACGACGTCATCTGGGAAGAGGCTCCGGCTGGGCAGCGGTGAGGTGGCGGATGGAGGAGGGTGGGGTTTCACGGCTGGAGCGGAGAGGTTATGGCGGCCTGGGATTTCGAATGGCGAAAAGGAGGCGATGGAAGGGGGAACCATGACTTAGGGACGCACTTGTCCAAAATGTAGGGTGTGTTACAAAAGTACCCCCACCGATTTGAACTAGCGACCCTTTCGGCTCAGGGTTAGAAGGTGGATTTCGCGTGTCGGGATTTGGCAGCTAGAGGGAGTTTTCGCGCGCGTTGTAATTTCGGGATAGCAAGGCGCGGGTTGTGAAGGCGCCAGTTTGGGGAGCACGCTATCTGAATTTTCGGGATATAACAAGGCGCGGGTTGAAATTTAGGGACAAGCCTAACGTGTAATATTGTACTTGTACGTACCAAATCAATTCGCACTTCCCTCAATGAAAAAAATGAAAAAAATAAAACTATTCACACCACACAAAGAGAGAGTCTTGTCCCGTTTTACTATACAAATGCTATTCAAAGCTACTCCCTCCTTCCATCTATATAGGGCCTAATGCATTTTTCGAGGCTAACTTTGACCAAATATTAGAGCAATAATATATGACATGCAACTTACACAAAGCACACCGTTAAATTCGTGTGTGAAATGAGCTTTCAATGATATAATTTTCACATTGTGCATGTCATGTACTATTAATCTTGTCAATAGTCAAAGGCGGTCTTAAAAACGCACTAGGCCCTATATAGATGGAAGGAGGGAGTATGAATCCATGTTATGTCCAATTAAATTTTTTTGCTGGCTGTATAATGCATGTAACCTACTCATACCAACATTTTAGTGCATTCCAAATGTCTATACTACCGCTGCAATTTGAACTGAATTTGGATTCGTTTCTCTATTTCAATAAGAATCTACAATCATGATTGTGGCCAACTTCAACCATCATTCGTGTATTACCTTAAAAACACACCACATGATTACTATAGAGATAGATATGAACTATGTGTACTATATGAACACGAATTCAATTTTTTTAATACACTTGATGTTGATTCCAAATAATAGTACATTTGATGTACTAACTAGATATTCATAATCTAAACCGTGTTCCATACGTACACCGTGTTTATCACACAAAGTATAGTGCCCCGCCCCCTACATTATGACAAGTATTTAGCTCTGAGCTGCAAAAGCCACGCATTAGCCCAAATTATAATCAATGTTCTACATTATGATATCTTCTTCAAGTATCCGTATCCACTTTTTTATAATGAATTATGGTCTCTGTTCGTCTTTAACATCTTCACGATCCTCTTCTCTTTGTAGCTAGCTAGCGCTAACTTTCTATCATGCATGCACACGCCCGCCCCCCTCTCACCCTCCCTCGGTGTCCCCTCCATCGCGCATGTTCGTTATTTCTCTTTAGGTCGTTCACCCGTGGTGTGTGTAGGCCCCCCGGCTCCTTCTTTCCGGCACACACCGGTCGATATACCTCCCTAGCCAAGTGTGAATACCACAAACACATACTTCCCCTCTTCTCTTCTCACCATCCATGCCCCTATGTCCAATACGGTTCCACGCAGGTGCACACTCCCGCCCCTCTTTTCATCGATCTCATACTCGCACACTCCTCCCCCTCGACATGGTAGGCCTCTCGCACCACCTCCTAGCCGCACTCCCTGTCTGTCTCTACGGACCTTATTTGCTTCTCACACATGCATGCATGTATACGTACCGATCTCCCTACAAATAGCCAGGTCGACTATAATTCGTTTTCCCCACGCACCGATAGACTTACCTCACTAGTTATGTCTCTCCCGTTCTCGGACACACGATGGTTGATCTTCCTATGTAGTTACGTATGCTTACCACAACTATATTGTCTCCCCTCATCATCCTTGCATACCTCCCGACCCGTCTCTCACACGCACGTGCATAGACAGACATAGATCCCCGGCCCTCTCTTATTGATATTGCACTCGTACCCTCTGTTTGTCTAGCAGGTCTCTCCCACCATTTGTGAGACGCCACTCCACCACCAACCCTCCGACACTCTACCTTTGTCTTTCTCCCAACCTTATTCTCTGCTACACATATCCATGGATGTCGATCGATCTCCCTTTATACATGGCTAGGTCTCTCTCCTTCTCCACACATATACTAGTCAATCTACCTCTCTATAGTTAGGTCTCTACCCCCTCCCCCCACACACACACACACCGATAGTCGAACATTGTAGGTAGGTATCCATGCCACAGAGAAAAACTGCACCTCTGCCCTCTCAAATTCTAGTAGGCCAGTCGCCCTGTATCTTTGACATGGGCTAACACAAATTCGATGGCACTCTTTATTGACCGCGCAGCCACACACTTCATCCCTGTTTTCGATTCTATCGATATCTCACGCCGATGATCCCTCCACTCTCTTCTCGTGGATCGCTCCCTCTATATATGATATATCCATGACTCTGTTTCACACACATTGCATATGTTACGTTTTTTGTTTGAGATATCATCGACACATTGCCTCTGTTTCGCACAAACCATCTCTCTCACACCCACCCACTTACGTACCTGCACCTAAAGAAGAGGTGCACGCAGGACGCACGTACTCACGTCTCGTTCCCGGCCACACCCGCGCGGGTACACGGTGGAGTTCGTTTCTGTACGAAAAGGCAGCCCACGTGATAATTTGACGCGTGTAGCGGTTGTTTACTCGAAGGAGGGTCGGGTACCACGCCTAGACGGAACAAAGTTCGACTTGACGTGTTAGTATTAAATAAAGTTATATATTCCTCAAGGACGCAGCTTCGGTGCCTTAAAGGCACCTTCCTTTGTGTCACTGACATGTGGGCAGACACCTGTTGGGCCCACATGTCATGGACACAAAGGCAGGTGCCTTAAGGCACCGAAGCATAGTCCATTCCTCAATGCCACGTACAGAATATAAAACGATTGCCATGGGGAAAATGGAAAATCCGCTCCACTATATACAACGGAGCCTACCTGCCGGGGTTTCTCTCTCGTCACACCATCTCACACAAGGCGGCAGTGGCCTCTCCCTCTCACCGTTGGCCAGTGATCCGGCCGCATCCCCTCTGCCGGTGGAAAGGGAGGATGTGACTCGTTTCTTCATTTGACGGCGTTGAGGCAGCACGTCTCGATCTGCGGTACCCGCTATTCTCTCTAACCAAGCTCCCGCGTGGTAGGGCCTTTGCCACTTGCTCGCTGCCGCAGTATGGGCAGATCTCGGGCGTCGACGCCCTCCTAGTAACATCCCGGAGACCCTCAGGTACAGCTTCCTCCGGCCTTGCTCCACTGCCCATCTTCCCACGTTGCTACATGTGGATGTTCTTTAATTGTTTGCTTAAAACGTATCCCGGTCGGTGTACTTTCCATCTTGCAATCTCGTCCTCAAACCATTTTTGATAAACCACCATGCTGCTATCTTTCCCTTATTACATGGAATATGCTTCTTTTTTGTCGGTGTATGTGTCTTCAACTCGTTTTATTGGCCAGTAATTGTTTCCTTTCTACCTCTTTTTTGCAAACAGGGCTATCCATTTCACCTCGTTGCTATTGCGACCTTTTGGTGAACTGCACAAATCACTTTTTTCTTCAGAGTGTTTTGTGCAGTTCCGCCACAATGTCACACAGGCAACTTTTTTACATTTCTGTGGGACTGCAGAAAGGGAGATTGGTTTTGCTATCCTCCTCATCCAACTCCGTGCCTAATCTTCTCCAGCAAGTAGTTAGTCCTAAAGAGAGATCGCAGAGGTGATCGGCTTCTATTTGTGTGTGTTATGTTTCATCATATAGTTCCACTATTATTGTAATCACATTGACTGGATATCTTTGCAAACAGGGATGGTCAGCTCGATTTTAGTGGAGCTGCACAAAATTATCGGATTGTGGTGTCCTCCGTACACCTCTTTTTTGGCTAGAGAGCTGGGTGAAACTATCTACCAAGCAATGAACACTGTGCCCAGGAAATGGAGCCATGCCTACGAACAACATCGATCAATTATATATTTTTATTTATTTGTACACCTTCTCACAACTTTTTCTTCAGTTGTGATGTGAATATTGGCGCTGATCTGCGAACCATTGAGATGCATTATCAGCCATGCTAGTTTCATTTGTATTTGATGGAATGTTGTAACGAGATAGTCTTGAGGCAAGAGGACACATGAATCCTAAGTTGAAACCTTTTTTTCCTGCGGGAACCAAAGTTGAAACCTTCATAGCATCACAGTACAATTTCATTAAAATTATGCGTACATATAAACAAATCCGGAAGGATTGATAGCAATGCCAGAAACAATTCAACTTCGTTTCGCTGACATGTGGGACATCCTTCATCCGGCTCCACCTGCCATGCAGCAATATTGAGTGCACAACTACAGGGAAAGATTCACCCCGGTCGTTGCACCGCAGTAGTAATCACTAGTGAGCAGTCAAATCACAGAGCCCCACCTTCGCCACAGTAAGTTGCTCGGATGAAGCAACCATCATTTCTCTGTTCCTTGAATCCGCTGGTACTCCCATATTCCCAGAGTAATAAGTTGCTCGGGAGAAGCAACCATCAAGTGCATTTATTGTCAATCTAACCCTGTCACCGAAACACCTCTTTGGCTACTGTTAGTTCAGGGTTAGTCATGAGTTAGTCTAACCTCTAGCTAAGTTAGAGTATCAACACAGGAGCAGTATAGGACATGAAAGTTGCTCAAAGCATAGAGTCAAATTCGTATGTGAAAGGATCTTTTTTCTTTTTGAAAACGAAATGTGAAAGGATCTTTGAATGATATAATTTTCAAATTATATAAAATCTTATCAATAGTCAAACGCATCCTCGAAGAATACATTAGGCCCTATATAAAATCTTATCAATAGTCAAAACCAAGTGTTACTACTACACCAAACAAGTTCAAAACGAGAAACTGGACCCACTCACGGCACGGCACACCTGTCTCATTTGGTCCGTCGGTCAAAGCGCCTCCTCTTCTTGGAATAACAATAGAGTACAGTAAATTTTTTAGAATGCTCTTGGCATGTCGCTAACATGTGATGACTTAACCGACCTCAATAGACGGCAAAAACGCCAGTCCGTCGCACTTTGAGACAGACGAGCAGCGAGAAGCGATACGGGCTGCTGGATTACTAGAGCTAAGTGTCGCACGGAGGCCAAGAAATATGGTGATAGCGTGGGTTAGCCATGTAGTATGATGATGTAACTACACTGGGCTGCCGTGTTTCATACTCTTCCAGTCTACTGTGGAGATGATTGGTTGATTTTATATCGCTGAATAATATAAAAAATTATGAGTGCAGACGCTCCACCACAAGGTTCCTTGATCCTTCTCGGACATCGGGAATCTATGTTCTTCCACTCTTTTTTTTACGTGAGCTTTGTTCATCCTTTTTCCAACACGCGGCAACTCGCAGTACGACGAGAAGCTTGCTTACTACGCCTTCTCCCTCGCCAACGCATGCGCGGTGGCTCGCAACACGAGGAGAAACTTTTGCTTACAAGCGGTGGACGTGCAGCAGTTCATTTGGTGTTAGATTGCCAGCAGTTCATTCGACTTCCGGAAGAGGCAAAGAGCCAAGCGCAAGGTCACCTACTAAGGCTGGTCATAGTGGGAGTAACATAGGTAGTTACATAGCGCAGTCCAAGACAAGTTTGCCTATGTGGCATGTATTTAATGAGGAGAGATGTGTTTAGAGTAACATAATATGTTAATGTAACATAGCGCTTTCCAAGAGAGGATGAGTCTACAAGGTAATAAATGAAGCCAACTAGTACTACCTTCGTCCTCATTTATAGGTCCCCTTTGTAGTTTGTGCCAAATTTTGACCAAAGATTTAACTAACAAAATGTTAATGCATTCAACAAAAATAATATCGTTGGATTCATATTTGAACATAGTTTTCAATGATATAATTTTTTGTGACATGCATGAACATTTTGTTAGTTCAATCTATGGTCAAAATTTGACACGAAATACAATGGGGACCAATAAACCAGGACGGAGGTAGTATGACACTACTACTATGTTACTTTGCATTATGGAGGTACTAGTAACTTAGACTAGTGTCATATGCATGACACTAGTCTAAGTTACTCTGCACTATCACCAGCCTAAGAGCATGGTTAATAGTATAGCCAGCTGATGGCTATAAGAAACTGCCATGTCATGTATAGCCATCATTTATAGTCACTCATATAGTAGTGTGGGCTACAAGGTTGGCTATAACATTACTAGCTTTTTTCAACCTTCTGTCTTTCTCTTTCTTCACATTTATTCTATTTGTCTAGGAATCCGCATATAGCTAGGCTCTTGCATGAGATCCCACTCCCCTTAGGCCCTTTTTGGTTCATAAGTTGGGACTTTTTCTAGTCCCAACTAAAAAGTCCCTAGTCCCTAAGAAGTCCCTCTCTATTTGTTTTCAGGGACTAAAAAGTCCCTAGTCCCTCCCTAGAGGTTATTAAATGACATGTAAAAGACCATGTTACCCCTAGACTAGTCATGGTTAATTTAGACTAGTAAGGCTAGTCATAGTGGGCAATAATTTAGACTAGTAACATATGCATGTTGCTAGTTTATGTTACTATCATCATAGTGGGTAGTAACATAAATGTAGTGTCATGCAAGCCTTCATTTATTATGTTGTAGACTCATTTTGCATTGGTGTGCGTTATGTTACGGTAACATATTATGTTACTACAAACACCTCTCTCCTCATTAACTCCATGCCACGTAAGCATATATGTCTTGGGATGCGTTATGTTCATAAAACCTTTGATTAACATGTGTTCAAAAAACAAAAAAATGTCAAAAATTACAAAACAAAGACCTCGATATTAACTCCACTTCCCATCCAGTCACCCATCGCATGACTACACCAGCCTCAGCACAGTTAACTTGGGAGTTCTGTTAGATGAGCTATCGGTAGGGAAGTTGGTCCTTGCTGATATAGGATGCCCCTTCGTATCCTTTATGGCGTACCTGGATGACCGCATGTTGCCGCCCAATAGCCAATGCCACGTCCCCTGCGAATGTAGAAGTTTTCCTCCCTCGTCTTAGAGCAAGTATAATAAGCTTATGAGCAGGTTGTAAGGGTTAAAATATTATTTTTCTGCTGACATGGAGGGGACAGAAGAGGAGAGAGAAGATGAGCCGGCTACAAAATAAGAGCCAGCTGCAACATGTGCTCCTGTGCAGTATGTGAGAGTGGAAGGTGGGCCATGTATTGATGAAATATCACATCTTTTTAGTTTGTGCACCGTGACCAAGGAGGAGGGGGAAACGAGAGAACTTAATGTTTATTTGCTAATTAATAGCATTTCATGCAATGAACTAACCACTGCATGTCGTGTTTGGTAGTCTCAAGTCACTAAAAGCATGCACACCCACATCTCTTATTGGTTGATATGTCAAGAAACAAGAAATGAGGTAGAAGTTAATGCACCGCTCCTAAGTGTTTTAGGATTATTTGGTTTTCATAAGATGACTTACACACCTAGACGGAGGGAGTATTATACTTGAAGGCTACAAGGTTGGCTATAGATGACGTGGCAATGTCATGTAGCCATCAGCTGGCTATACTATTAACCATGCTCTTATAATACTCCTATATTTAAGAACGGAGGGAGTAGTTGGCATGCATGATACTACTTATAATACTCCTATTACAACCAGCCTGGTAGAATTAAAATACCTAATCTAAATGGTTGCCGCCCAATCTCTTTGTCCTCCTCCAGCATCCAGCAGAAGAAGAATAGAGCAAGACACCGGCTGTATTCGCCGGCGTCGCCTCGGCGGTGGCCTTCATGGGATACAATCGGCGGTGGCCTCCCGTGTTCTACTTCTCCTCGATGATGGCGGCGGGCAGGGACGTGCTGCCCGTCACCTCGTCCACATCCGCGTAGCCATATCACCTCGTCGACATCCGCGGCGGCTTCTATCTCTGCCTGCATGTCGCGGCTATGCGCGCGTCGACGGCGGATGGCGCAGTCGGGGGCACTGGAGGCGTTGTACGACGCGGCGGCGTCGAGGGCAGCGACGATGCCCGTGCCGCCGTGCTCCCCGACAAGCCGGCATGGAGCAAGTCGGCACTCTTCCTCGAGCTGTATTGGAGAGGCCAGCTGTGGAACCACGCATTGGCTTAGTGCGGCAACTGCCTCCGACGGGCTAGGCGAGGTAGGTGGAGAAGTGAGCTGCCGGGCTCGGCGGGCCACCCAGAAGACTTTTATGCCAGAGAACTGCTCTTCCTGCTCGTCGGATGCCGCCGAAAGAGTGGACAAAATGGTGGAAGGAGGAGCTTGGCCGGTGTCCTGCTCCTGAACGGACGTGTGTGGCCGGAGTTGGTTTCTCGCATTCCACGCGGGTTTAAATGTAGGTTTTTGAATGCGGCGAGGAGGCGAGTACAACTGGGAGTGTAGCGGGCGGCGCCCTGGGCCGGCGCGCCACTTCAAATGGCGGACGCAGTGAGAGGTCGCGTCCGCCCTGACCCCCTTGACCATGGACCTTGACGGTGTACGTCACCTTGTGTCCAGATCTGAGATGCCACGTCTACCAGATGAATGACTCCAAGCTCGACCACCATGATGCAAGAGGTGCGAGCCGAGGAACACTGTTGGAGACACCCCCCCCCCCCATAATTTTCCTCGTCGTCATCTGAGTCCTAGAAGATCTCACCCACATCATCATTAGGCATGCAACCGCCTTCATAGACAACATGCGCAAAAGGAGTAGAGGCGACTGGGGACGCACCACATCGTGGGCACTCCGTACTTGCACGTGTGCGTGCAGCGTGCGTGCTTTTCCATCGGTGCTAGCTCTAAGGCCGAGGATGCGGTCGTCTTCGTCTCCGGCTAGTCGTTGAGCAACGACGACAAAGAGGTGGTGCAAGAGATGTGTAGGCGCTGTTGTGTGCGAGCTTTGCCATAGCACGACGAACCGGACGTCGCCGCAGATGGCGCACGCCTCCATGTAGCCGAGTGTGTTCGCATGCATGTGTTATTCACGTGCATTCTGCGGCCGAGTGTGTGTGCATGCATGTGTTGTGTACGTGCATTGTGTGCTCCATGTTGTGCGCGTATGTGCATGAGTTGGATCGGCATGAGTTAGTGCGTTGGCGTGTGTACATGCGTGGATGCATGCGTCCAGTACATGTGTGGCTTCTTGCGTGGTTATCAATATAAACTAATAAAATATCTTCAACTTAGCATCCTGATGTATCGTCTCTACTGGTTAGCGAAGAGTTCATGTTCTTTTATTTGTTTATAGGTGGGAGGCGGCAAAAAACAGGGGAAAACGCGCAAGGTTCCTTGCAGACGCTCCACCGCGAGGTTCCTTGCTCCTTCTCAGTCGTCGGGGATCTATGTTCTTCCACTCTTTTTTACGTGAGCTTTGTTCATCCTTTTGCCAACACGCGAGACATCTAGCATCAAGGTGCATGTGGCATGCAAGAAAATGGAGATAATCAGATAAGCAGTGCATAAGTGAGTCGTGCACTTCGATGGCACCTACTCCTACTACGCAATATTTTTTCTCCTCGATGGCACGTGAATAGTGCACGTACTCAACGACGGAGCACGGGATGGTAGCCATGACATGGTCAGCCCTTTTTTGGAGAGAGTACTGTTGGGGATCGTTGCAGAATTTTAAAATTTTCTACGCATCACCAAGATCCATCTATGGAGTTTACTAGCAATGAGGGGAAAGGAGTGCATCTACATACCCTTGTAGATCGCAAGCGGAAGCGTTCAAGTGAACAGGGTTGATGGAGTCGTACTCGTCGTGATCCAAATCACCGATGACCGAGCGCCGAACGGACGGCACCTCTGCGTTCAACACACGTACGGAGCAGCGACGTCTCCTCCTTCTTGATCCAGCAAGGGGGAAAGGAGAGGTTGATGGAGATCCAGCAGCACGACGGCGTGGTGGTGGAAGTAGCGGGGATCCTGGCAGGGCTTCGCCAAGCGCAAGCGGGACGGAGAGGTGTCACGGGAGGGAGAGGGAGGCGTCAGGGGCTAGGGTGCTGCTGCCCTCCCTCCCCCCCCCCCTTTATATAGGCCCCCTGGGGGGCGCCGGCCCTGGGATCCCATCTACAGGGGGGCGGCGGCCAAGGGGGGAAACTTCCCCCCCAAGTCAGGTGGGGCGCCCCCCACCCCCAGGGTTTCCAACCCTAGGCGCAGGGGGAGGCCCATGGGGGGCGCACCAGCCCACCAGGGGCTGGTTGCCCTCCCACTTCAGCCCATGGGGCCCTCCGGGATAGGTGGCCCCACCCGGTGGACCCCCGGGACCCTTCCGGTGGTCCCGGTACAATACCGATAACCCCCGAAACTTTCCCGGTGGCCGAAACTGGACTTCCTATATATAATTCTTCACCTCCGGACCATTCCGGAACTCCTCGTGACGTCCGGGATCTCATCCGGGACTCTGAACAACTTTCGGGTTTCCGCATACTAATATCTCTACAACCCTAGCGTCACCGAACCTTAAGTGTGTAGACCCTACGGGTTCGGGAGACATGCAGACATGACCGAGATGGCTCTCCGGTCAATAACCAACATCGGGATCTGGATACCCATGTTGGCTCCCACACGTTCCACGATGATCTCATCGGATGAACCACGATGTCGAGGATTCAATCAATCCCGTATACAATTCCCTTTGTCAATCGGTACGTTACTTGCCCGAGATTCGATCATCGGTATCCCAATACCTTGTTCAATCTCGTTACCGGCAAGTCACTTTACTCGTACCGTAATGCATGATCCCGTGGCTAACTCCTTAGTCACATTGAGCTCATTATGATGATGCATTACCGAGTGGGCCCAGAGATACCTCTCCGTCATACGGAGTGACAAATCCCAGTCTCGATCCGTGCCAACTCAACAGACACTTTCGGAGATACCCGTAGTGCACCTTTATAGTCACCCAGTTACGTTGTGACGTTTGGTACACCCAAAGCACTCCTACGGTATCCGGGAGTTGCACGATCTCATGGTCTAAGGAAATGATACTTGACATTGGAAAAGCTCTAGCAAACGAACTACACGATCTTTGTGCTATGCTTAGGATTGGGTCTTGTCCATCACATCATTCTCCTAATGATGTGATCCCGTTATCAATGACATCCAATGTCCATAGTCAGGAAACCATGACTATATGTTGGTCAACGAGCTAGTCAACTAGAGGCTTACTAGAGACACGTTGTGGTCTATGTATTCACACATGTATTACGATTTCCGGATAACACAATTATAGCATGAACAATAGACAATTATCACGAACAGGGAAATATAATAATAACCATTTTATTATTGCCTCTAGGTCATATTTCCAACAGTCTCCCACTTGCACTAGAGTGAATAATCCAGTTACATTGTGATCAATCGAACACCCATAGAGTTCTGGTGTTGATCATGTTTTGCTCTAGGGAGAGGTTTAGTCAATGGATCTGCTACATTCAGGTCCGTATGTACTTTACAAATATCTATGTCTCCATTTTGAACACTTTCACGAATGGAGTTGAAGCGGCGCTTGATATGCCTAGTCTTCTTGTGAAACCTGGGCTCCTTGGCAAGGGCAATAGCTCCAGTGTTGTCACAGAAGAGAGTCATCGGGCCCGACGCATTGGGAATCACCCCTAGGTCGGTAATGAACTCCTTTATCCAGACTGCTTCCTGCGCTGCCTCTAAGGCCGCCATGTACTCTGCTTCACATGTAGATCCCGCCACGACGCTTTGCTTGCAACTGCACCAGCTTACTGCCCCTCCATTCAAAATATACACGTATCCGGTTTGTGACTTCGAGTCATCCAGATCTGTGTCGAAGCTAGCATCGACGTAACCCTTTACGACGAGCTCTTCGTCACCTCCATAAACGAGAAACATATCCTTAGTCCTTTTTAGGTACTTCAGGATATTCTTGACCACTGTCCAGTGTTCCATGCCGGGATTACTTTGGTACCTTCCTACCAAACTTACGGCAAGGTTTACATCAGGTCTGGTACACAGGATGCATACATAATAGACCCTATGGCCGAGGCATAGGGATGACACTCATCTTTTCTCTATCTTCAGCCGTGGTCGGGCATTGAGCCGTGCCCAATTGCACACCTTGCAATACAGGCAAGAACCCCTTCTTGGACTGATCCATATTGAACCTCTTCAATATCTTGTCAAGGTACGTACTCTGTGAAAGACCAATGAGGCGTCTTGATCTATCTCTATAGATCTTGATGCCTAATATATACGTAGCTTCTCCAAGGTCCTTCATTGAAAAACACTTATTCAAATAGGCCTTTATACTTTCCAAGAATTCTATATCATTTCCCATCAATAGTATGTCATCCACATATAATAAGAGAAATGCTACAGAGCTCCCACACACTTTCTTGTAAACACAGGCTTCTCCATAAGTCTGTGTAAACCCAAACGCTTTGATCATAAATCGAATGTTCCAACTCCGAGATGCTTGCACCAGCCCATAGATGGAGTGCTGGAGCTTGCATACCTTGTTAGCATTCTTAGGATCGACAAAACCTTCCAGCTGCATCATATACAATTCTTCCTTAAGAAAGCCGTTAAGGAATGCCGTTTTGACGTCCATCTGCCCTATCTCATAGTCATAGTATGCGGCAATTGCTAACATGATTCGGACGGACTTCAGCTTCGCTACGGGTGAGAAAGTCTCATCATAGTCAACCCCTTGAACTTGTCGATAACCCTTAGCGACAAGTCGAGCTTTATAGATGGTAACATTACCATCCGCGTCTGTCTTCTTCTTAAAGATCCATTTGTTTTCTATCGCTCGCCGATCATCGGGCAAGTCTGTCAAAGTCCACACTTTGTTTTCATACATGGATCCTATCTCGGATTTCATGGCTTCTAGCCATTTGTCGGAATCCTGGCCCGCCATCGCTTCTTCATAGTTCGAAGGTTCACCGTTGTCTAACAACATGATTTCCAGGACAGGGTTGCCGTACCACTCTGGTGCGGAACGTGTCCTTGTGGACCTACGAAGTTCAGCAGTAACTTGATCCGAAGCTTCATGATCATCATCATTAACTTCCTCCCCAGTCGGTGTAGTCACCACAGGAACATCTTCCCGCGCTGCGCTACTTTCCGGTTCGGAAGGGGTGACTATCACCTCATCAAATTCCACTTTCCTCCCACTCACTTCTTTCGAGAGAAACTCTTTCTCCAGAAAGGACCCGTTCTTGGCAACAAAGATCTTGCCTTCGGATCTGAGGTAGAAGGTATACCCAATGGTTTCCTTGGGGTATCCTATGAAGACGCATTTCTCCGACTTGGGTTCGAGCTTTTCAGGTTGAAGTTTCTTGACATAAGCATCGCATCCCCAAACTTTTATAAACGACAGCTTAGGTTTCTTTCCAAACCATAATTCATACGGTGTCGTCTCAACGGATTTCGACGGAGCCCTATTTAAAGTGAATGCGGCAGTCTCTAAAGCATAGCCCCAAAATGAGAGCGGTAGATCGGTAAGAGACATCATAGATCGCAGCATATCCAATAGAGTGCGATTACGACGTTCGGACACACCATTTCGCTGAGGTGTTCTAGGCGGCGTGAGTTGTGAAACTATTCCACATTCCCTTAAGTGTGTGCCAAATTCGTGACTTAAATATTCCCCTCCACGATCTGATCGTAGGAACTTTATTTTCCTGTCACGTTGATTCTCAACCTCACTCTGAAATTCCTTGAACTTTTCAAAGGTCTCAGACTTGTGTTTCATTAGGTAGACATACCCATATCTACTTAAGTCATCAGTGAGAGTGAGAACATAACGATAGCCACCGCGAGCCTCAACGCTCATTGGACCGCACACATCAGTATGTATGATTTCCAATAAGTTGGTTGCTCACTCCATTGTTCCGGAGAACGGAGTCTTGGTCATCTTACCCATGAGGCATGGTTCGCACGTGTCAAATGATTCGTAATCAAGAGACTCCAAAAGTCCATCTGCATGGAGCTTCTTCATGCGTTTGACACCAATGTGACCAAGGCGGCAGTGCCACAAGTATGTGGGACTATCGTTATCAACTTTACATCTTTTGGTATTCACACTATGAATGTGTGTAACATCACGTTCGAGATTCATTAAGAATAAACCATTGACCAGCGGGGCATGACCATAAAACATATCTCTCATATAAATAGAACAACCATTATTCTCGGATTTAAATGAGTGGCCATCTCGAATTAAACGAGATCCTGATACAATGTTCATGCTCAAAGCTGGCACTAAATAACAATTATTGAGGTTTAAAACTAATCCTGTAGGTAAATGTAGAGGTACCGTGCCGACGGCGATCACATCGACCTTGGAACCATTCCCGACGCGCATCGTCACCTCGTCCTTTGCCAGTCTCCGCTTATTCCGCAGCTCCTGTTTTGAGTTACAAATATGAGCAACCGCACCGGTATCAAATACCCAGGAGCTACTACGAGTACTGGTAAGGTACACATCAATTACATGTATATCACATATACCTTTGGTGTTGCCGGCCTTCTTGTCCGCTAAGTATTTGGGGCAGTTCCGCTTCCAGTGACCACTTCCCTTGCAATAAAAGCACTCAGTCTCAGGCTTGGGTCCATTCTTTGACTTCTTCCCGGTAACTGGCTTACCGGGCGCGGCAACTCCCTTGCCGTCCTTCTTGAAGTTCTTCTTACCCTTGCCTTTCTTGAACTTAGTGGTTTTATTCACCATCAACACTTGATGTTCCTTTTTGATCTCCACCTCCGCTGATTTCAGCATTGAATATACATCAGGAATGGTCTTTTCCATCCCCTGCATATTGAATTTCATCACAAAGCTCTTGTAGCTTGGTGGAAGCGACTGAAGGATTCTGTCAATGACCGCGTCATCCGGGAGATTAACTCCCAGCTGAGACAAGCGGTTGTGTAACACAGACATTTTGAGTATGTGCTCACTGACAGAACTATTTTCCTCCATTTTACAACTGAAGAACTTGTCGGAGACTTCATATCTCTCGACCCGGGCATGAGCTTGGAAAACCATTTTCAGCTCTTCGAACATCTCATATGCTCCATGTTTCTCAAAACGCTTTTGGAGCCCCGGTTCTAAGCTATAAAGCATGCCGCACTTAACGAGGGAGTAATCATCAGCACGTGATTGCCAAGCGTTCATAACGTCTTGGTTCTCTGGGATGGGTGCTTCACCTAGCGGTGCTTCTAGGACATAATCTTTCTTGGCTGCTATGAGGATGATCCTCAGGTTCCGGACCCAGTCCGTATAGTTTCTGCCATCATCTTTCAGCTTGGTTTTCTCTAGGAACGAGTTGAAGTTGAGGGCAACGTGGGCCATTTGATCTACAAGACATATTGTAAAGATTTTAGACTAAGTTCATGATAATTAAGTTCATCTAATCAAATTATTCAATGAACTCCCACTCAGATAGACATCCCTCCAGTCATCTAAGTGAAACATGATCCGAGTTAACTAGGCCGTGTCCGATCATCACGTGAGACGGACTAGTCAAGATCGGTGAACATCTCCATGTTGATCGTATCTTCTATACAACTCATGCTCGACCTTTCGGTCTTTCGTGTTCCGAGGCCATGTCTGTACATGCTAGGCTCGTCAAGTCAACCTAAGTGTATTGCGTGTGTTCCGAGGCCATGTCTGTACATGCTAGGTTCGTTAACACCCGTTGTATGCGAACGTTAGAATCTATCACACTCGATCATCACGTGGTGCTTCGAAACAACGAACCTTCACAACGGTGCACAGTTAGGGGGAACACTTTCTTGAAATTGTTATAAGGGATCATCTTACTTACTACCGTCGTTCTAAGCAAATAAGATGTAAAACATTATAAACATCACATGCAATCAAATAGTGACATGATATGGCCAATATCATTTTGCTCCTTTGATCTCCATCTTCGGGGTGCCATGATCATCTTCGTCACCGGCATGACACCATGATCTCCATCATCATGATCTCCATCATCGTGTCTTCATGAAGTTGTCATGCCAATGATTACTTCTACTTCTATGGCTAACGTGTTTAGCAATAAAGTAAAGTAATTTACATGGCGTTATTCAATGACACGCAGGTCATACAAAAATAAAGACAACTCCTATGGCTCCTGCCGGTTGTCATACTCATCGACATGCAAGTCGTGATTCCTATTAGAAGAACATGATCAATCTCATATATCTCATTCATCACATCCTTTTGGCCATATCACATCACAAGGCATATGCTGCAAAAACAAGTTAGACGTCCTCTAATTGTTGTTGCAAGTTTTTACGTGGCTTCTATAGGTTTCTAGCAAGAACGTTTCTTACCTACGTAAAACCACAACGTGATATGCCAATTTCTATTTACCCTTCATAAGGACCCTTTTCATCGAATCCGTTCCGACTAAAGTGGGAGAGACAGACACCCGCTAGCCACCTTATGCAACTAGTGCATGTCAGTCGGTGGAACCTGTCTCACGTAAGCGTACGTGTAAGGTCGGTCCGGGCCGCTTCATCCCACAATACCGCCGAAACAAGATAAGACTAGTAGTGGCAAGAAAAATTGACAACATCTACGCCCACAACTGCTTTGTGTTCTACTCGTGCATAGTAACTACGCATAGGCCTGGCTCTTGATGCCACTGTTGGGGATCGTTGCAGAATTTTAAAATTTTCTACGCATCACAAAGATCCATCTATGGAGTTTACTAGCAACGATGGGAAAGGAGTGCATCTACATACCCTTGTAGATCGCGAGCGGAAGCGTTCAAGTGAACGGGGTTGATGGAGTCGTACTCGTCGTGATCCAAATCACCGATGACCGAGCGCCGAACGGACGGCACCTCCGCGTTCAACACACGTACGGAGCAGCGACGTCTCCTCCTTCTTGATCCAGCAAGGGGGAAAGGAGAGGTTGATGGAGATCCAGCAGCACGACGGCGTGGTGGTGGAAGTAGCGGGGATCCCGGCAGGGCTTCGCCAAGCGCAAGCGGGAGGGAGAGGGAGGCGCCAGGGGCTAGGGTGCTGCTGCCCTCCCTCCCCCCCTTTATATAGGCCCCCTGGGGGCGCCGGCCCTGGGATCCCATCTACAGGGGGCGGCCAAGGGGGGGAAACTTCCCCCCCAAGTCAGGTGGGGCGCCCCCCACCCCCAGGGATTCCAACCCTAGGCGCAAGAGGAGGCCCATGGGGGGCGCACCAGCCCACCAGGGGCTGGTTGCCCTCCCACTTCAGCCCATGGGGCCCTCCGGGATAGGTGGCCCCACCCGGTGGACCCCCGGGACCCTTCCGGTGGTCCCGGTACAATACCGATAACCCCCGAAACTTTCCCGGTGGCCGAAACTGGACTTCCTATATATAATTCTTCACCTCCGGACCATTCCGGAACTCCTCGTGACGTCCGAGATCTCATCCGGGACTCCGAACAACTTTCGGGTTTCCGCATACTAATATCTCTACAACCCTAGCATCACCGAACCTTAAGTGTGTAGACCCTACGGGTTCGGGAGACATGCAGACATGACCGAGACGGCTCTCCGGTCAATAACCAACAACGGGATCTGGATACCCATGTTGGCTCCCACACGTTCCATGATGATCTCATCGGATGAACCACGATGTCGAGGATTCAATCAATCCCGTATACAATTCCCTTTGTCAATCGGTACGTTACTTGCCCGAGATTCGATCGTCGGTATCCCAATACCTTGTTCAATCTCGTTACCGGCAAGTCACTTTACTCGTACCGTAATGCATGATCCCGTGGCTAACTCCTTAGTCACATTGAGCTCATTATGATGATGCATTACCGAGTGGGCCCAGAGATACCTCTCCGTCATACGGATTGACAAATCCCAGTCTCGATCCGTGCCAACTCAACAGACACTTTCGGAGATACCCGTAGTGCACCTTTATAGTCATCCAGTTACGTTGTGACGTTTGGTACACCCAAAGCACTCCTACGGTATCCGGGAGTTGCACGATCTCATGGTCTAAGGAAATGATACTTGACATTGGAAAAGCTCTAGCAAACGAACTACACGATCTTTGTGCTATGCTTAGGATTGGGTCTTGTCCATCACATCATTCTCCTAATGATGATCCCGTTATCAATGACATCCAATGTCCATAGTCAGGAAACCATGACTATCTGTTGATCAATGAGCTAGTCAACTAGAGGCTTACTAGGGACACGTTGTGGTCTATGTATTCACACATGTATTACGATTTCCGGATAACACTATTATAGCATGAACAATAGACAATTATCACGAACGGGGAAATATAATAATAACCATTTTATTATTGCCTCTAGGGCATATTTCCAACAAGTACATACTAAATAACTTCGATGTGTCCCGTCAACTCGCAGAACGACGAGAAGCTTGCTTACTATGCCTTCTCCCTCGCCAACGTGTGCGCGGTGGCTCGCAGCATGAGGAGAAACTTTTGCTTACAAGCGGTGGACGTGCAGCAGTTCATTTGGTGTCAGATTGCCAGAAGTACTACTGTAGTACCACCATTATTGTTTGACTTTCGGAAGAGGCGAAGAGCCAAGCGCAAGGTCACCTACTAACCTTACGCTAGCCATAGTGGGAGTAACATAAGTAGGAGCACCTCCTTTTTTATTCTAGAAACAACCACACGCGAATATTGGACGGCAGCAGTACATCAACTGAATCAAAAATCGAAACCAACCAATGAACTACTACTACTACTGGTGAGCGTTTACTAGTATCATGTACTCCGTCTGTCCATGTATATAGGGCTTAATGCGTTTTGCGAGACAAACTTTGGCCCTGTTTGGATCCATGGGTTAGAGTTAGTTTGACCTGTTGGGGCTCAAATAGCACTAAAGTATCCAAACATGAGGGTTAAATTGGAGCAAGTTGCCCCAAACCCACCAAAAAAACCATCCCACCCAAGAGTCGCTAACATGTGATGAGTTAACCGACCTCGATAGACGGCAAAAACGCCAGCCCGTCACACTTTGAGAGAGACGAGGAGAGAGAAGCGATATGGACTGGTGATTACTAGAGCTAGGTGTCGCACGGAGGCCAAGAAATATGGTGATAGCATGGGTTAGCCATGTAGTATGATGATGTAACTACACTGGGCTGCCGGGTTTCATACTCTTCCGGTCTACTGTGGAGATGATTGGTTGATTTTATATCGTTGAATAATATAAAATATTATGAGTGCAGACGCTCCACCACGAGGTTCCTTTCTCCTTCTCGGTCGTCGGGAATCTATGTTCTTCCACTCTTTTTTTACGTTAGCTTTGTTCATCCTTTTGCCAACACGCGAGACATCTAGCATCAAGGTGCACGTGTCATGCAAGAAAATGGAGATAATCAGATAAGCAGTACGTAAGTGAGTCGTGCACTTCGATGGCACCTACTCCTACTATGCAATATTTTTTCTCTTCGATGGCACGTGAATAGTGCATGTACTCAACGACGGAGCCGGGATAGTAGCCATGACATGGTCAGGCCTTTTTTGGAGAGAGTACGTACTAAATAACTTTGATGTGTCCCGTCAACTCGCAGAATGACGAGAAGCTTGCTTACTATGCATTCTCCCTCGCCAATGCGCGCGCAGTGGCTCGCAGCATGAGGAGAAACTTCTGCTTACAAGCGGTGGACGTGCAGCAGTTCATTTGGTGTCAGATTGCCAGAAGTACTACTATAGTACCACCATTATTGTTCGACTTTCAGAAGAGGCGAAGAGCCAAGCGCAAGGTCACCTACTAACCTTAGGCTAGCCATAGTGGGAGTAACATAAGTAGGAGTACCTCCTTTTTTTTATTCTAGAAACAACCACATGCGAATATTGGACGGTAGCAACACAGCAACTGAATCAAAAATCAAAACCAACCAATGAACTACTACTACTACTGGTGAGCGTTTGCTAGTATCATGTACTCCGTCTATCCATGTATATAGGGCTTAATGCGTTTTGTGAGACTAACTTTGGCCCTGTTTGGATCCATGGGTTAGAGTTAGTTTGAGCTAGTTGGGGCTCAAATAGCCCTAAAGTATCCAAACATGAGGGTTAAATTGGAGCAAGTTGCCCCAAACCCACCAAAAAAACCATCCCACCCAAGAGCCGCTAACATGTGATGAGTTAACCGACCTCAATAGACAGAAAAAACGCCAGCCCGCCACACTTTGAGAGAGACGAGGAGCGAGAAGCAATATGGGCTGGTGGATTACTAGAGCTAGGTGTCGCATGGAGGCCAAGAAATATGGTGATAGCGTGGGTTAGCCATGTAGTATGATTATGTAACTACACTGGGCTGACGTGTTTCGTACTCTTTCGGTCTACTGTGGAGATGATTGGTTGATTTTATATCGCTGAATAATATAAAATATTATGAGTGCAGACGCTCCACCACGAGGTTCCTTGCTCCTTCTCGGTCGTCGGGAATCTATGTTCTTCCACTCTTTTTTTTATGTGAGCTTTGTTCATCCTTTTGCCACACGCGGGACATCTAGCATCAAGGTGCATGTGTCATGCAAGAAAATGGAGATAAGCAGTGCGTAAGTGAGTCGTGCACTACGATGGCACCTAGTGCTACGCAATATTTTTCCTCCTCGATGGCACGTGAATAGTGCATGCACTCAATGACCGAGCACGTGATGGTAGGCATGGACATGGTCGGCCCTTTTTGGAGAGAGTACGTACTAAATAACTTTGATGTGTCCCATCAACTCGCAGAACGATGAGAAGTGGTAACATAATATGTTACTGTAACATAACATTTCCCAAGACAAGATGAGTCTACAAGCTAATAAATGAAGCCATCATAACATTACTGTACTACTCCCTGCTTTCCGGTTTATAGGGCTCCCTCCTTTCCGGTTTATAGGGCTCAATTCGAAAATCTCACCAACCAAGGTAGATGATGAGTGGTGGAATACTTTTTGTAATTTGCAAAAGCACCCAATTAATGCTCTTGTTTTCCTCAAAAATTTATGTTTACCATTGTATTAATTGCAATGCATGCATGCATAAAGTACATGCATTGGTCACTTTTCTCTTAATACTTGCATGCCATTATTTAATGCACCTTGAAATCTAAACTTGTGATGGGGAACAACCAAATTGATCCTTATAAAATGGAAAAACTAAGATTTTGAGATAATCCCTATAAACCGGAAAGGAGGGAGTACTAACATAGACTAGTGTCATATGCATGAAAGTAGTGAGTATGGGAGAACATGATATTTCCCCGTCCGGACCGATCCCAAGTTGGCATCTCACCTTCTTGGCCCATCAAAAATCCCTCCCCCCTCCCGCGCGCACTACCCGCCCGGCGCCAGCTGAGCCCACCGCTCCACATTGATGGCAAGTCAGGGCAACGCGACCTCTCACTGCTTCCGCCGTTGAAGCGGCGCGCCGACCGAGGGCACCGCCCGCTGCATGCCCGGCATTTCAGACTACACATACTTTATGAGACAAAGGGTGTGGCCATTATTAATGATATAGTATTATACTAAAGGGACTAACTATTGTAAGCAGGCTATTAGGTTGGTTCTAGATGTTGTGTCAACTTCATATAGCTGGATGTTGGCTATACTATTAACCATGCTCTAACTGTGGCGTGAGTCAGAAAATTTATTAAGTCATTGATTAATAATTAACGGACGCCTTAATTACTCAGCCGTTTCTGATTCTTTTGGATAGTGGGGCTATTATTGACTTGGATGTGGGGTTTGGGCCAAAGGCCTACTATTATATTTGGTCTTACTCGCACGACCGACCTGACAGGCTCTACCCTAGCCGCCGCTGTATCATATGGTTTCGCATCGTTCCAGATCTTAGCACCGCCACGCAATTCTTCTCCATCCCTCCTTCTGGCGTGCACCGCGAGAAGGGACAGCAGTCCTTTGAACCCCGCCTTTCATGATCTTGTACGGGAGAGGGGCGATCAGGTTTTTAGGGAGCACACTCCTGTGACTGCTGCCAGCGACGACTTCCTCAACAACAGCCTTCTTCCCCGACCTTGGTAACCTCTTCATCAACGACACGAGTGACAACATCACCCATAGCGGTTCTGCTCCCGCTGTACAGTATGGGCATGTTTGGTTTCTCGTTTTGCACCTGCATCGCATCCACTATGCAACTTTCTAATGTTTGGTAGGCTGCACCTCTCATTGGGCCAGGCCCGACCGATGCACAATCGAGCCCCCAGCCAGGCTGAGCGGAAACGCAGGGATCGGCCGTTTCCGCGAGCCAGGCCTGCGCCTACACCCCGCGCGTGCAAAGTCGCAACCTAGGTCTCCTCTTCCGGTCCCGTCGGCTCGCATCCCCCCCCCCCGCTCTCCGCCGCTCTCTCCTTGGTGCGACGCGTTTGGATCTCGTCGTCCCTGCTGCGTCTGCCCTTCGCCGCCGCATCTCCTCGCCGGTGCCAAGATAAAGCTCTCCATCTCTCTTTCCCCTCCCTCATGTCCCAAGATCTAGTCTCTCCCTCTCGTCCCCAACTTCTGGCGACCTGCTCGTCGTCGCTCGCGGCCGCCCGCCAGGCCATGAGAGCAAGCACGGGACTCCGGCGACACGTAGACCACGTATGCACACGCACTGGCCGGGCACTCGTGGCTGCCTGCCCGATCTGAGAGTTGTCACCATCCAAATCCACGCATCTGAGAAAGCACGGGGCCTGCTCGATGTGCCCTTGCCGGTTGAGCAGCTCGATCTCTTGCTTGGTTCGGCCGCTGGCTTTGTAGAGGCCCGATCTAGCTGTGAGATCCTATTGATTAGAGATGATTATGCATGTTTTTTTGGTTAACTTCATGAGTAATTTGTGCATATTTTTCTTTTGATTTGATCAGGAAAACGCAGAACAAGAGATCAGCTAGCGAGAGGAAGAAGAACAAGAGAGACAAGCTAGTTTTGTTTTGTATTTGTGCTGTTGGAATCAATAGATCAGCAGTTAGAGCAGATATATAGACAGTAAAAAAGTGCCTTCGGAGCTTGCTATTCTGTGTATATGCAAAATATAGGACCTCATGAATGCTGATAATGGAATACACATAGGAGTACATGGATTTTCATTTGTATTCTTTCCCTTTTTAGCTGCCTCTTTGATTCAAAGGATCTTCATATGAAATTTGCAAGATCTAGAAATTATGATTTTTTATCTGTATTTGATCATATTAGTTTACTTCAATCAGAAAAGATATCTGAGTTGGAGTGCATGTCACCAAAACAATCTTCTAATTATTTTACATACATGTACAAATACCTAGAATCAAATTCCACATCCATCATAACATTTGGCCTCATGCAGCTTACCAAACAACATCTGTGATGAGCCTGACTCATGTCATGCAAGTACACCAAACACACATTTCCACTCCATCTTGCATGAGCTCAACCAGGCCGGCCCCAGCCAAGCTCCCTCATACGACGCAGGTCGGATGAGCCCAGGAAACCAAACACGCCCTATGTGATTCTGTCCTCCTGGTTTAGTCTGCATCATTACTTTCATCTTTGCAATTGTCCTCATGATCTATTTACTGTTGATTCGGATTAAATCTCATAGTAAATTGCTCATATATTCAACAATCCAATCCAAAAACCTGATTATAGGCAATTTACTCCAAGTGGTTTTGCTGCGCTTTTGAAGCCGCCTACTTTTAAGGGGGTGCAATATAAAAGGTGGTGCACAAGAGCAGTATATTGGTTTCTGATCATGTACTGCTATGACGCCACTAAGGGTAAGCCTGAGGGCGATCTTAATCCTACACAACAGGAAGCTTTTGAGAACATGGATACCCTCTTCAAAGCCGCCCTGCTGAGTGTTCTTGACGATTCCATTGTGAATTCATATATGTCATTTGACAGCGGCAAAGACATGTGGGCTGCGCTCGAGGCCATGTTTGGGGCCTCGGGCGCTGGCAACGAGTTGTACGTCATGGAGCAATTATGTGACTACAAGATGGCTGTTGAGCGCTCTGTTGTTCAGCAGACTCATGAGATACAGTCACTCGCTAAGGAACTTGAGTACTTTAAGTGTGTGTTGCCGGACAAATTTGTTGCTAGGACCATCATTGCCAAGGTTCCACCTTCGTGGAATGATTTTGCTACTTCTCTGAAAAACAAGAGACATGAGTTTTCCATTTTGGATCTCATTAGCACTCTTGATTTTGAAGAGAAGGCGAGAGCAAAAGATACGCGTGCTCGGGTCGCTGAGGGAGCTTCTAGTGCCCACATGGTACACGAGAATAACTTCCAGCCCAACCAGCCCCAAAGCAACAAGAACAAATCTACGGGGGAAGGCAAGTTTGATGCAAAGAACAAGCCGTCACATTCTACCAACTTCAAGAAGAATTCTCATAACGGGAAGGGATACAAACCCCAATTTTGGTAGCACCGCACAAAATTTATATGGCTGCATCTACCTGCTGTCAGCTAACCTCATGGTGCTCCAGGTATTCCTACATTTGTAACTAGGTACAATGACCACCGTAAGATGAAATAAGCTTATTCGTACGTTGACTTGCTGATTGCAGTGCGGAATGATCATGTCATGTGTGGAGGAGCAAACAAGCAGTGCAGCCAAAGGTGGAAATCAACCAAGGACTTATGAAATTATATATAATCTTCCTCAGGCAGGTCGGTATCCCCTTCGTCCAGATGATCGTGTTTTGTCATGCCGAGCTATTGATATGTGCTACTGTTTTGCAACACCGTTTAAGTATAGCTATTGTTTTCCTATCTTTTCAGATTCGGGACAATGAAGATGATTTCAGGGGAACTGCACAATATGGACTCATGTTGAGTCATCTCTATTGCCTCATGTGTTTGCTGCAAATGTGTCAGCATCAATTGCAAGATGAGGCAGCTAGCTAGCTATGGAGTTGCCAACATGCTCAAAGTGCTCGCAACATTGAGAAGAAGCAAGCATGCCCAGGAAATTAATGCGTGCGCAGGGAGGCCCTTTGCTCAGAGAAGCATCAACCGATTTTCTTTATTTCCACACCTTCTCACAGCTTTGTATTGGTTATAGTATGGTGAATCATTGAGATGCATAAAACATGCTGAACTTTTGTTCTTCTGAATGTCAGTATGCATACCGTATCTTCTGAAGCTTAGTTTAATGTGAATGTTGACTAGCCTGTGAACCTTCACAATCTAGTAAGTATATTGTAGGCATGTTATTTGACACCTCACTTTGCCACGCTACGTGACCAGTGTGAGTGTCTGCATCCAGTACCGCATCCTCTAATTTGGTGGATGCCAAGTTGAAAAAGGTTACCGATGAGTAGCCATAAGCTGGAGGCGTCTCTTTTTCTCTTTCGAATGGGCAATAAGCTGGAGAGTGTTTGGGCTGCCTCTAGCACAAGGCCCTCCAGTACGAAACATGGGCAGCCGACTGGGCTGATACAAAAGCCTATCCATCTTAAAGCCCATTTGTTTTTGTTTTCGCGAGGAGAAGCCCATATTTCTTGAAGAGGGGGCGATCCCAGGAAACCCTCCTTCCTCCTCGCTTCCACTTACGCTTCCGTCTCGCCCCAATTCCCCCCGCTCCCCATCTTCCTCACTCATCCAGAAAACCCCCGCTCACCTTCTTCCTCACTCGTACAGAAAACGCCTGCTCCTCTTCTTCCACTCCTACAGAAAACACCAGCCCTCCTTCTTCCTGATACGTCCATTTTGCATCATGCTTTTATATCAATATTTATTGCATTATGGGCTGTTATTACACATTATGTCACAATACTTATGCCTATTCTCTCTTATTTTACAAGGTTTACATGAAGAGGGAGAATGCCGGCAGCTGGAATTCTGGGCTGGAAAAGGAGCAAATATTAGAGACCTATTCTACACAACTCCAAAAGTCCTGAAACTCCATGGAAGTTATTTTTGTAAATAATATAAAATACTGAGCGAAGAAAATACCAGAGGGGGCCCACACCCTGGGCACGAGGGTGGGGGGCGCGCCCTACCCCCCAGGGCGCGCCCCCTGCCTCGTGGGCCCCCTGGTGGCCCTCCAATGCCCATCTTCTCCTATATGAAGTCTTTCGTCCGAAGAAAAATCATAAGCAAGCTTTCGGGATGAGACTCCGCCGCCACGAGGTGGAACCTTGGCGGAACCAATCTAGGGCTCTGGCGGAGCTGTTCTGCCGGGGACACTTCCCTCCGGGAGGGGGAAATCATCGCCATCGTCATCACCAACGCTCCTCTCAACGGGAGGGGGCCAATCTCCATCAACATCTTCACCAGCACCATCTCCTCTCAAACCCTAGTTCATCTCTTGTATCCAATTCTTGTCTCTAAGTCTGAGATTGGTACTTGTAGGTTGCTAGTAGTGTTGATTACTCCTTGTAGTTGATGTTAGTTGGTTTATTTGGTGGAAGATCATATGTTCAGATCCTATATGCATATTAATACTCCTCTGATTATGAACATGAATATGCTTTGTGAGTAGTTACGTTTGTTCCTGAGGACATGGGAGAAGTCTTGCTATTAGTAGTCATGTGAATTTGGTATTCGTTTGATATTTTGATGAGATGTATATTGTCTCTCCTCCAGTGGTGTCATGTGAATGTCAACTACATGACACTTCACCATAATTTGGGCCTAGAGGAAGGCATTGGGAAGTAATAAGTAGATGATGGGTTGCTAGAGTGACAGAAGCTTAAACCCTAGTTTATGCGTTGCTTTGTAAGGGGCTGATTTGGGTCCATATGTTTCATGCTATGGTTAGGTTTACCTTAATACTTCTTTTTTAGTTGCGGATGCTTGAAATAGGAGTTAATCATAAGTGGGATGCTTGTCCAAGTAAGGACAGCACCCAAGCACCGGTCCACCCACATATCAAATTATCAAAGTACCGAACGCGAATCATATGAACGTGATGAAAACTAGCTTGACGATAATTCCCATGTGTCCTCGGGAGCGCTTTTCTTTATATAAGAGTTTGTCCAGGCTTGTCCTTTGCTACAAAAAGGATTGGGACACCTTACTGCACTTTATTTACTTTTGTTACTTGTTGCTCTTTACAAATTACCTTATCACAAAACTATCTGTTACCTATAATTTCAGTGCTTGCAGAGAATACCTTGCTGAAAACCGCTTATCATTTCCTTCTGCTCCTCGTTGGGTTCGACACTCTTACTTATCGAAAGGACTACGATAGATCCCCTATACTTGTGGGTCATCAAGACTCTTTTCTGGCGCCGTTGCCGGGGAGTGAAGCGCCTTTGGTAGGTGGAATTTGGTAAGGAAAAATTTATATAGTGTGCTGAAATTTACTATCACTTGTTACTATGGAAAGTAATCCTTTGAGGGGCTTGTTCGGGGTATCTTCACCTCGACCAGTAGAGCAAAGAGTTGCTCCTCAACCTGCTGAACCTACTGAAAATGAAAATGTTTACTTTGAAATTCCTTCGGGTATGATAGAGAAACTGCTAGCTAATCCTTTTGCAGGAGATGGAACATTGCATCCCGATTTACACTTAATCTATGTGGATGAAGTTTGTAGGTTATTTAAGCTTGCAGGTATGCCCGATGATGTTATCAAGAAGAAGGTCTTCCCTTTATCTTTGAAGGGAGATGCATTGACATGGTATAGGCTATGTGATGATATGGGATCATGGGACTACAAGTGATTGAAATTGGAATTCCATCAGAAGTTTTATCCTATGCATCTTGTTCATCGTGATCGTAATTACATATATAATTTTTGGCCTCGCGAAGGAGAAAGCATCGCTCAAGCTTGGGGGAGGCTTAAGTCAATGTTATATTCATGCCCCAATCATGAGCTCTCAAGAGAAATGATTATTCAAAAAAATTATGCTCGGCTTTCTGACAACAATCGCACCATGCTCGATACTTCTTGTACTGGTTCTTTTATGATGAGGACTATTGAATTCAAATGGGATTTATTGGAAAGAATTAAACGCAACTCTAAAGATTGGGACCTCAACGAAGGTAAGGAGTGAGGTATAACACCTAAGTTTGATTGTGTTAAATCTTTTATGGATACCGATGTTTTCCGTAAATTTAGCACTAAATATGGACTTGACTCTGAGATAGTAGCTTCTTTTTGTGAATCTTTTGCTGCTCATGTTGATCTCCCTAAGGAGAAGTGGTTTAAATATCATCCTCCCATAGAAGTAAAAGTAGTTGCACCTATTAAAGTTGAAGAAAAGTCTATCACTTATAATGATCCTATTGTTCCTGCTGCTTATGTTGAGAAACCGCCTTTCCCTGTTAGAATAAAGGATCATGCTAAAGCTTCAACTGTGGTTCGTAAGAGCAATATTAGAACTTATACACCTCCTGAGCAAGTTAAGGTTGAACCTAATATTGCTATTGTTAAAGATCTCTTGGCTGATAATATTGATGGGCATGTTATTTATTTCTGTGATGAGACTGCTAGAATTGCTAAACCTAGTGCTAAAGATAAACATAGACCTGTGGTAGGCATGCCTGTTATTTCTGTTAAAATAGGAGATCATTGTTATCATGGCTTATGTGACATGGGTGCTAGTTCTAGTGCAATACCTATTGACTTATACAAAGAGATTATGCATGATATTGCACCTACTGAGTTAGAAGAAATTGATGTTACCATTAAGCTTGCCAATAGAGATACTATATCACCAATTGGAATTGTTAGAGATGTTGAAGTCTTGTGTGGGAAAACTAAATATCCTGCTGATTTTCTTGTTCTTGGTTCCCCACAAGATAGCTTTTGTCCCATTATATTTGGTAGGCCCTTCTTGAACACTGTTAATGCTAAGATAGACTGCAAAAAGGATGTTGTTACTATTGGTTTGGGTGATATGTCTCATGAATTTAATTTTTATAAATTTTGTAGACAACACCGTGAAGAGGAATTGCCTAGTAAATATGAAATTATTGGTCTTGCTTCTATTTCCGTACCTCCTAGTGATCCTTTAGAACAATATTTGCTAGACCATGAAAATGATATGTTTATGAATGAAAGAAGGGAAATAGATGAAGTGTTCTTTAAACAGGGACCTATTCTGAAACACAACTTGCCTGTTGAAATCCTAGGGGATCCTCCTCCACCCAAGGGTGATCCCGTGTTTGAGCTTAAACCATTGCCTGATACTCTTAAATATGCTTATCTTGATGAAAAGAAGATATATCCTGTTATTATTAGTGCTAACCTTTTAGAGAAGGAGGAAGAAAAATTATTGAAAACTTTGAAGAAGCACCGTGCTGCTATTGGATATACTCTTGATGATCTTAAGGGCATTAGTCCCACTCTATGTCAACATAAAATAAATTTGGAGAAAGATGCCAAACCAGTTATTGATCACCAACGACGGCTGAATCCTAAGATGAAAGAAGTGGTAAGAAAGGAAATATTAAAGATCCTTGAGGCAAGTATAATTTATCCTGTTGCTGATAGTCAATGGGTAAGTCCTATCCATTGTGTCCCTAAGAAGGGAGGTATTACTGTTGTTCCTAATGATAAAGATGAATTGATCCCGCAAAGAATTATTATAGGTTATAGGATGGTAATTGATTTCCGCAAATTAAATAAAGCTACTAAAAAAGATCATTACCCCTTACCTTTTATTGATCAAATGCTAGAAAGATTATCCAAACATACACATTTTTGCTTTCTAGATGGTTATTCTGGTTTCTCTCAAATACCTGTGTCAGCTGATGATCAAGCTAAGACCACTTTTACTTGCCCTTTCGGTACTTTTGCTTATAGACGTATGCCTTTTGGTTTATGTAATGCACCTGCTACCTTTCAAAGATGCGTGATGGCTATATTCTCTGACTTTTGTGAAAAGATTTGTGAGGTTTTCATGGACGATTTCTCCGTTTATGGATCCTCTTTTGATGATTGCTTGAGCAACCTTGATTGAGTTTTGCAGAGATGTGAAGAAACTAACCTTGTCTTGAATTGGTAGAAGTGCCACTTTATGGTTAATGAAGGTATTGTCTTGGGGCATAAAATTTCTGAAAGAGGTATTGAAGTGGATAAAGCTAAAGTTGATGCTATCAAAAAGATGCCATGTCCCAAGGACATAAAAGGTATAAGAAGTTTCCTTGGTCATGCCAGTTTTTATAGGAGGTTCATTAAGGACTTCTCAAAAATTTCTCGGCCTCTAACTAATCTATTACAAAAAGATGTACCATTTGTCTTTGATGATGATTGTGTAGAAGCATTTGAAATACTTAAGAAAGCATTGATTTCTGCACCTATTGTTCAGCCACCGGATTGGAATTTACCCTTTGAAATTATGTGTGATGCTAGTCATTATGTTGTAGGTGTTGTCCTAGGACAAAGAGTTGATAAGAAATTAAATGTTATTCAATATGCTAGTAAGACTCTAGACAGTGCTCAGAGAAATTACGCTACTACTGAAAAAGAATTCTTAGCAGTTGTATTTGCTTGTGATAAGTTCAGACCTTATATTATTGATTCTAAAGTAACTATTCACACTGATCATGCTGCTATTAAATACCTTATGGAAAAGAAAGATGCTAAACCTAGACTTATTAGATGGGTTCTCTTGCTACAAGAATTTGATTTGCATATTATTGATAGAAAGGGAGTTGAGAACCCTGTTGCAGACAACTTGTCTAGGTTAGAAAATGTTCTTGATGACCCACTACCTATTGATGATAGCTTTCCTGATGAACAATTAAATGTCATAAATGCTTCTCATACTGCTCCATGGTATGCTGATTATGCTAATTACATTGTTGCTAAATTTATACCACCTAGTTTCACATACCAGCAAAAGAAAAAGGTTTTCTATGATTTGAGGCATTACTTTTGGGATGACCCACATCTTTATAAAGGAGTAGATGGTGTTATTAGACGTTGTGTACCTGAGCATGAACAGGAACAGATCCTACGCAAGTGTCACTCCGAGGCTTATGGAGGACACCACGCTGGAGATAGAACTGCACATAAGGTATTGCAGTCCGGTTTTTATTGGCCTACTCTCTTCAAGGATGCCCGTAAGTTTGTCTTATCTTGTGATGAATGTCAAAGAATTGGTAATATTGGTAGACATCAGGGAATGCCTATGAATTATTCACTTGTTATTGAACCATTTGATGTTTGGGGCTTTGATTATATGGGACCGTTTCCTGCCTCTAATGGGTACACACATATTTTAGTGGTTGTTGATTACGTTACTAAGTGGGTAGAAGCTATTCCAACTAGTAGTGCTGATCATAACACCTATATTAAGATGCTTAAAGAAGTTATTTTTCCGAGGTTTGGAGTCCCTAGATATTTAATGACTGATGGTGGTTCACATTTTATTCATGGTGCTTTCCGTAAAATGCTTCCTAATATGATGTTAATCATAGAATTGCATCTCCTTATCACCCATAGTCTAGTGGTCAAGTAGAATTGAGTAACAGAGAGCTCAAATTAATTTTGCAAAAGACTGTCAATAGATCTAGAAAGAATTGGTCCATGAAACTTGATGATGCATTATGGGCCTATAGAACTGCATATAAAAATCCTATGGGTATGTCTCCGTATAAAATGGTCTATGGAAAAGCATGTCACTTACCTCTCGAACTAGAACATAAGGCATATTGGGCTATTAAAGAGCTTAACTATGATTTCAAACTTGCAGGTGAGAAGAGGTTATTTGACATTAGCTCACTTGATGAATGGAGAACCCAAGCCTATGAGAATGCCAAACTGTGTAAAGAAAAAGTTAAAAGATGGCATGACAAAAGAATACAAAAGTGTGAGTTTAATGCAGGTGATTATGTATTATTATACAACTCTCGTTTAAGATTTTTTGCAGGGAAACTTCTCTCTAAATGGGAAGGACCTTACATTATCGAGGAGGTCTATTGTTCCGGTGCCATAAAAATTAACAACTTCGAAGGCACAAATCCGAAGGTGGTGAACGGTCAAAGAATCAAACATTATATCTCAGGTAATCCTATAAATGTTGAAACTAATGTTATTGAAACCGTAACCCCGGAGGAATACATAAGGGACACTTTCCAGAACATTTCAGACTCCGAAAAGGAATAGGTATGTGGTACGGTAAGTAAACCGACTCCAAAACAGTTCTAATGGCAATTTTTCTCCGTTTTGGGATATTTAGAAAAATAGAAAAAATAAGAAGCAGTCCGAGAAGGACACGAGGCCTCCACGAGGGTGGAGGGCGCGCCCCCTGCCTCGTGGGCACCTCGTGCGCTCTCTGGACTCCGTTTTCTTGCACGATACGTATTTTGGTCGATAAAAATTCATTATATAATCCCCCGAAGGTTTTGACCACCGTATCACGCAATTATCCTCTGTTCTTGTTTCGAGCTGTTTTCTGTCAGGGTTGTCAAGGCCAGGCATCATGTCGTCCCCCTCCTCCAACAATGGTGACAACGATGCTTGGCTAATGAAGATAGAGCTGAAGAGGGAAGAACCCATGGAGATCAACAAGGATGAGGGGATCAAGAAGGCCACGGAGGACCAAGTTCCGGCAACAGAAGACATCCTTCAACTTGATCACAATCTTCTTACCCCAACTGAGATCGAAGCTTTCAAGATGATTGAGTTAGCTCGTATACAAAACAAGTATCTCACACGTGAAAATATTTTGTTGAAGGAGCATATCGTTGCACTCAAGGGCATTATCCGCAAGTTGGAGGATCTCTTATGCTCGATGTGCGACTACCCAATATCACACTCTCACGACCGGATTTTCGGGATATTAATTTCCCAGAAAAACGGCCTTTGTGCTCACCAACCCCAGGATTACTGTTAGCTGATGAGGCACCAACTTGATACAAGAATTCCAAGCAAAGTACAAAATATGTAGTACAAGACCATTGTGGCCTAGGAGTACAACACTTGGTTTCTAATGGTTGATGGCGGAAGCGGTTTGTGGTACATCTGCGTCTATGGGACTCCATTTCCCACGAGAACAGCTGACCAGGATAACTCCTATCTTCGCGAGGCTACTATCGCCCTTACAAGGGTTCCGGGGCTGTCGTCGTAATGCTATCTCCATGCGCGAAATCTGGCCAAGACAATAGCTAGGGACAAGCCAGTGAGTACGTTTGAATGTACTCGCAAAACATTTAGAACACGGGTACAATATAACAAGGGATAATCATGCTCCGAAATAATCATGATTATACGTCTGTCACAAATTAAATGAAAATCTGAGATGCACGCATGCGGGAAGGAACATGAACATGCAATATGGGAGTAAAATAGAATGCTCTGACCGAGTGTCTGAAATGACTCCTCGAGAAATTGTAAATAAATTAACCATGCCGCAGTCGGGCGTCTGAGCGACACCACATAAAGGGCTTATAAAGGATAATTAAATAACAAACATGCCGCAGTCGGGTGTCTGAGCGACACCACATAAAGGGCTTATAAATGATAATAAAATAACAAACGTGCCACAGTCGGGCGTCTGAGCGACACCACATAAAGGGCTTATAAAGGATAATTAAATAACAAACGTGCCACAGTCGGGCGTCTGAGCGACACCACATAAAGGGCTTATATAAGAATAATCACAGTGAATATCCAGGAGGTAAAACCGTCCCAGGGATACTCAATAATCCAAATAATGTAAATGGTTAGTCCACAACAATAAAGATCATAATCCATATGTGCCACAATCATAAACAATATTTAGTTCAGCCGTTTCTCCATCCGAAAACCGATATTATGATCTAGTCAAGCCGTGTCTCCATCCGAATATCGTTACTATGATCTAGTCAAGCCGTGTCTCCATCCGAATACCGTTACTATGATCTAGTCAAGCCGTGTCTCCATCCGAATACCGTTACTATGATCTATCTCAGACTGTAGTCCTTACACAAGGATGGGGCTGTCCGAAAAGATATAATCTCTGCAGAGGGTGTACTCTTTTCCCACGAGTAACGGATTTATTTAGTCCATCGGGACTAATTCCGCCTACGGCCTTTTAATTGAAAACACGCCTGACCTGCACACACCAGCTTAACTCACCGGTGTCTGGAATCACCCACGACACCTGCCAAGCAAAACTCTAAGTGGGGAGGCTACAACCTCGACGTAGCATGGGATCAAATTTATATTCGCGCGCTCTAAGGGGTGCCCCCATCTCGGTCCCAACCGGAAACACCCATGCCCCCGGACCAGGTGGCATGCCTACCGGAGGCCTCCGGTATCTTCCACCATGGCCTCTCTGTACGGTGTGTGCTTTGGTAAGGGGTTGACAACTTACTGAACCGTACCCTACCTGCGGCAGGGACAAGTGGTCGTACAAAACAAGTAGAAAAAAAAGCTGAACAAGACTCGTCCTACGACCGACTCAGGTAGTCCAAGTATTTACCGAACGATTGGCATAACCAAAAATGTTTCCATAGACAGACAGAGTCATTGCTCATCAAAACTCATCATGTCGCACCGGACACCCTCGTCCCGACGGGGGACTAGGGATAAGCTCGTGTCTTCCCAAGACCACGACTTTCCCGGCTTACTTCCGGTAAGCATGAGAAGTTCACGAGGACGATCACTAACACCAGCACATCCATTACCAAATGTAAAGCATTTCCAAAATGCACTCATGTGTGTGACTTTACCGTTACGCAAAAATAACGTATGCTCCAAGTCAAAGTGGTGTTGTAACCGCATCAAAACACCACATAAAATATTATGCCAGAGTTCAGAAATGCTTGCCTTCAAGAGTATGCAAAGGATGCACTTTTTGAAAGCTTTCTCTTCTCTCCATCTCCTATTTTAAAAAAAGAAATTCAAATAGCAAATATTTCAAACACAGTACAAAAAGTTGTCTCAAATATTTTCGAAATAAATCTTAAAATAAACTAGATGAAATTTGAGAGAGGTAGGAAAAACAATCAACTCATTTGGAGTTTTATTTTAAAAGTTATAGCCAGTCAAAGATTAGTCAAACTTCTGTTTTTAAAATAAAACCAGAAAAGAAAACGCTTCGGGGGAGAATACGCTTTCGAAGCAGAGGAGACGTACTCGGGACTTTGCGCTATCACTTAACCAGAGAGGGCGGGCGCGCGAGTCACTGACAGTGAGTCCAGAGGGCCCACTGGTCAGGTTTGACCATTCCTCTCTCTCCCTCCTCTTCTCTGCCCGAACGGGAGCGGGGCTCCGGCGATCGCCGGCGATGAACAGCGGCTCCTCGAGGGCACCTGAGGCCAAGGATGGATCGGCCAGACCGAGGCGGTCCTCTCGGTGGGCGCTAGGCAGGTGGGGACGGAGGAGGTCACCGGCGGCGAGTCCCGCGGCGGACGGAGGCTACGGGAGTGGAGTGAGTTTTGGGCTCCGGTGGTCCTTGGTCGAGGCTGAGTCGCTAGGCAGCTCCGCAAGGCTATGGGGAGACTCTTGGTGGCGTTGGATGGGCGGGGGAGAGCCTGGCTGCGACGTATTGCACCGGAGCTCGGCGGCGGCCGAACTGGCCGGAGTTGGGGAAGATGGCCTCTCCCGGCCAATCCACTGCTTGGGGAGCTCTAGAGGGGAGGCTGGAGGTCGCCTGAGGTCTTGAACGAGTTCGGGCATCCCTTAAATAGGCGCTCGAGGCCGGACCGTGGCGGCTGTGGATAAGAACGCCGGCGACAGCCGTGCTGTAGCTGCAGAGCGACGTGGCGGCGACGAGCGCGTGCCGGCGAGCTTCGGGATAAGATCGAGCTGTTCATAGGGGCAACTGGCGCGCTGGTGTGGTTTGGGCGGCGCCGTCCATGGCAGAGGCTCGCTGCCGACGCCGGCGTGCTGCCAAGAGCTCTGCCAGCAGCGCTGCAGGGCGTCAGGGGTGGCGTGGGGAGTGGGCGAGGTAGTGCGCGGTTCAGCGGGCGAGCAGGGGCCAGGGACGGGACGCGACGAGGGCGGCAGTGCGACGCGGCGGCTTAGTGCGCGCGCGTGCAAAACATGCGCTCTGGGCGCGCCCAGAGCACGCACGGGACACACTCGACGAAATGCCAGGGCGGCCTAGAGTGCGAGGGTGAGGCTGGCAATCACCAGGACTAGGATAGGGATAGCCAGGAGTTTAGTGGACAAGGTTGCTGGGTCAGTGGATCAAGATCATAGTGCAAACTAGGAAACATGCCCAAAACTGACTGTGCACACTAAGTGTTCGACAGAATGCCAAGGGCATTTAGGCAACTCTTGGAGTGGCCAAAATCTCCAGATCAGGGTCTCTTTAGATGTAGGAGATGATGGCAAGATCACTTGGGCAAAACCAGAAACTTGCTAGTGCAAGTTTTGCAAAACTTCAGTTTTGGCCAGAAAGAACAGGGGCTCCTTGCAGGCACTTAAAATCCTCCAATGGGTCCAATCTCCTGGTCTTAAGGGTTTTGCAAGGAGGGCTAAAGGTAGGAAAAAGCTCAGGGGCACTAGAGCAAAATAAAATAGGGTTGCAGTACAAATCACCAAACTGGACCAGAATGAAGAAGAGGTTGATCCACTCAAATCTTTCAAAGATCATCATTGGGTTTTTGAATAAAACTTAATTATATGCATCTACTGACATCTCCAAACCTTTGGAAGAATTTTTAAAGGAATATTTAAATAGGTTGTAGTGCAAAAATGCCTACTGGACCAGATTTGAAAAGTTGATGTAGAGCTCAAAATCTCCAATGACCACAAGATATTTTTGCATAAAAGTGATGTGGAAACATCACATGACATCCCCAAATTTTGGTGCAAAATTTTAAATGCATTTATCAAGAGGTTGTAGTGCAAAAAGGGGCTCCAAAATTATGAAAGATCATTTTAAAGGCATTAAAGTTCATGGAAATTAATTATGCAAATAAATCCATTGATAAATAATTGTTTTTATAGAAAGGGCATATGAGTCCAATAAAACTTTTGGAAAGTTCCACTTGAGGTAAAGCCCATAATATCAAAGAGTAAATCTAGACAAATGGAAAAGTTTTATTTCCTGGCAAAATTTTAATTGATAAAACAAGGTCAAAATTTTGGGGGTGTTACACACACCATCACCTCCGAAGAAGGAGACATAATCATATGGGTATGGTCACTCCCCTTGGCAACTGCCAAGCTTGGGGGAGGTGCCCCGGTATCGTATCACCATCACATCTCTATCTTTACCGTTTTTCTTAGTTCGATACTTTCAGTAATATCTTGATCTAGTAGAATAAAGTTTTTGGTATGATTTAGTTTTGAGTTTTGCTTTATGATCCCTTTATGTAATCGAGTCCATGAGCTATATAATAAAGATTAGTTTTGAGTCAGGGGCTTGATTATTTTACTATGATCTTGAGGGAATAAAAGAAAAAGAAAGAATAAAAAGAAACAAAGAGATCATATTGATCTTATGGAGAGTAATGACTTCACATAGAAAGAGTATGATGATTAAAAGTTGTTGAGAGTTGACAAACATAGTTTTGGTCATCGTTGAAATTAATAGGAAGTAATAAAGAAAGAGAGGTTTCACATATAAATATACTATCTTGGACATCTTTTATGATTGTGAGCACTCATTAAAATATGACATGCTAAAGAGTTGATGTTGGACAAGGAAGACAATGTAATGGGTTATGTTTTCTTATATCTGAAACAAAGTATATTGTCATGGATCATCCAACATGTTGAGTTTGCCTTTCCCCCTCATGCTAGCCAAATTCTTTGTACCAAGTAGAGATACTACTTGTGCTTCCAAATACCCTGAAACCCAGTTTTGCCATAAGAGTCCACCATATCTACCTATGGATTGAGTAAGATCCTTCAAGTAAGTTGTCATCGGTGCAAGCAATAAAAATTGCTCTCTAAATATGTATGATTGATTAGTGTGGAGGAAATAAACTTTATACGATCTTGTGATGTGGAAGAAATAAAAGCGATGGACTGCATAATAAAGGTTCATATCACAAGTGGCAATATAAAGTGACATTCTTTCACATTAAGATTTTGTGCATCCAACCCTAAAAGCGCATGACAACCTCTTCTTCCCTCTGCGAAGGGCCTATCTTTTACTTTTATCTTCTACCTTATGCAAGAGTCATGGTGATCTTCACCTTTCCTTTTTACATTTTATCCTTTGGCAAGCACAGTATGTTGGAAAGATCCTGATACATATACCCAATTGGATGTAAGTTAGCATGAACTATTATTGTTGACATTACCCTTGAGGTAAAAGGTTGGGAGGCGAAACTATAAGCCCCTGTCTTTCTCTGTGTCCGATTAAAACTCCGTAACCACAAGTATTGCGTGAGTGTTAGCATTGTGAAAGACTAAATGATAGTTGAGTATGTGGACTTGCTAAAAAGCTCTTACATAGACTCTTTCCAATGTTATGATAAATTGCAATTGCTTCAATGACTGAGTTTATAGTTTGCTGGTTCTCAATAAAGTTTATGATTCAAACTTGACATTGTGAATAGATTATTACTTGAGCATAAGAAATCATATGAAAATATTCATATATGTTGCTGTTATAAGAATGATCATGATGCCCTCATGTCCATATTTTATTTTATCGACACCTCTACCTCTAAATATGTGGTCATATTTATCGTTATCGGCTTCCGCTTGAGGACAAGCGAGGTCTAAGCTTGGGGTAGTTGATACGTCCATTTTGCATCATTCTTTTATATCAATATTTATTGCATTATGGGCTGTTATTACACATTATGTCACAATACTTATGCCTATTCTCTCTTATTTTACAAGGTTTACATGAAGAGGGAGAATGCCGGCAGCTGGAATTCTGGGCTGGAAAAGGAGCAAATATTAGAGACCTATTCTGCACAACTCCAAAAGTCCTGAAACTCCACAGAAGTTATTTTTGGAAATAATAAAAAATACTGAGCGAAGAAAATACCAGAGGGGACCCACACCCTGGGCACGAGGGTGGGGGGCGCGCCCTACCCCCTGGGTGCGCCCCCTGCCTCGTGGGCTCCCTGGTGGCCCTCCGATGCCCATCTTCTCCTATATGAAGTCTTTCGTCCGAAGAAAAATCATAAGCAAGCTTTCGGGATGAGACTCCGCCGCCACGAGGCGGAACCTTGGCAGAACCAATCTAGGGCTCTGGCGGAGCTGTTCTGCCGGGGACACTTCCCTCCGGGAGGGGGAAATCATCGCCATCATCATCACCAACGCTCCTCTCATCGGGAGGGGGCCAATCTCTATCAACATATTCAACAGCACCATCTCCTCTCAAACCCTAGTTCATCTCTTGTATCCAATTCTTGTCTCTAAGTCTGAGATTGGTACTTGTAGGTTGCTAGTAGTATTGATTACTCCTTGTAGTTGATGCTAGTTGGTTTATTTGGTGGAAGATCATATGTTCAGATCCTATATGCATATTAATACTCCTCTGATTATGAATGTGAATATGCTTTGTGAGTAGTTACGTTTGTTCCTGAGGACATGGGAGAAGTCTTGCTATTAGTAGTCATGTGAATTTGGTATTCGTTTGATATTTTGATGAGATGTATATTGTCTCTCCTCCAGTGGTGTCATGTGAACGTCGACTACATGACACTTCACCATAATTTGGGCCTAGAGGAAGGCATTGGGAAGTAATAAGTAGATGATGGGTTGCTAGAGTGACAGAAGCTTAAACCCTAGTTTATGCGTTGCTTTGTAAGGGGCTGATTTGGGTCCATATGTTTCATGCTATGGTTAGGTTTACCTTAATACTTCTTTTGTAGTTGCGGATGCTTGCAATAGGAGTTAATCATAAGTGGGATGCTTGTCCAAGTAAGGACATCACCCAAGCACCGGTCCACCCACATATCAAATTATCAAAGTACCAAACGCGAATCATATGAACGTGATGAAAACTAGCTTGACGATAATTCCCATGTGTCCTCGGGAGCGCTTTTCTTTATATAAGAGTTTGTCCAGGATTGTCCTTTGCTACAAAAAGGATTGGGCCACCTTGCTGCACTTTATTTACTTTTGTTACTTGTTGCTCTTTACAAATTACCTTATCACAAAACTATCTGTTACCTATAATTTCAGTGATTGCAGAGAATACCTTGTTGAAAACCGTTTATCATTTCCTTTTGCTCCTCGTTGGGTTCGACACTCTTACTTATCGAAAGGACTACGATAGATCCCCTATACTTGTGGGTCATCACTTCCCCACTTGCACTGCCACTAGGCTCGTCTCTGGCTACTCTGCTCAAACCTGTGAGCTCGGCGCGACACCCACAAGGAAAATGGAGTCGGCTGGCCCCAGCGCCAAGAAGATGAGGCTCCCGCCAGAGGGGACGCCAGTTGTAGATCCCGCACCCAGCATCGCGGGGAGAAGCGGCGAGCCCCCCCCCCCCCACCCGGATCTGAGGAACCGGTAGAATCTCCGGTTGACCACATCAGCGATCTCCCAGACGTCATCCTTGAGGAGATCATCTCGCTTCTCCCCACCAAGGATTGCTGCCGCACACAAGTCCTCTCAACTCGGTGGCGCCCTCTATGGCGCACCGCGCCCCTCAATCTCGACTGTCGTCAGATATCTGTCCTTCCTGAATTTGATCTCCTCAGAGCCATCGTCTCCACTCACCAGCAGGGCCCCGTTCGACGCCTCTGCATCTCGACACGCTACTTGCTGTCCATACCCGGCACGGTGGACGCTTGGCTGACATCCCCTGAATTCGGAAAACTCCAACAGTTTGAGTTCTACCATTACCACAAAAGTTTCATACCACGAACACACTAAGAATTCGTGCCCACACCACCATTGTCCATCTCGCGGTTTTCCTCCTCTCTCCACACTGCTACCTTCGCCCGGTGCCATCTACCAGACGATCTGGTACAAATGCTTCGACTCCCACTGCTAAAAAAACTTTCGCTTGTGGTGGTTTATCTGTCGGAGGCCTCACTGCAAAGCATCATCCACTCCAGTTGCCCTGGAGCGCTTGCTGATTGTTTTGGGAATAGAAATCCCTATCTGTTGTCTCCAAATAAAGTCGCCTCACCTTAAAAGCATTGGAATTTGTTTTGAAGGACAGCAGCTCATCATCGAAGATGCCCTTCACTTCAAAGGTTGCTCCTTGATTATTGTTATAAACCTTCGCAAATAACTGTCGTCTCTGCGCCCAAACTGGAGACCTTGGGTCTAATTAGTGCTCCGTTTGATAATCACAACAAGTTGGTGTTTGGCTCCTCACTTTTTCAGGTACTGTATATTATCATCTACACATTTGGCTGCATTTTTTATTTGTGCGCATAAGTTTTATATCATCTTGGAGTACACTTTTGGTACTAATATTATGTTATATGCTCAATTAAGATTTCGTCCATGGATAGCCTATCAATGCTGCTGGATTCTGTCAAGATCTTATATATCGGAGTGTATAGTTATGATCTGAACATAATTATTGGCTTGCTGCGATGCTTTCCGTCACTGGAGAATTTATATATAAAGGTGATGATTTCATGCACATTGAAAGACCGTATATATTGTACTAGAATTAACCGTTCAGCTGTTGCTCTTTCGACATACTCTTTTTTCAGACCTTAACTGTTTTCAAATCTTCATGTCTACTTAGGTACTGCAACCACATGGAGAAAAACGTATAACCAATCGGTGGCGTAATAAGCACCAAGATTTTCTCAGTTTTCATGACATTTGTTCGAGGACAATAACGATGGAAGGATATGCATCCAACCAGGCAAACAGAAGATTTGTCACATTCTTCATGTTGAATGCGAGGTTACTATTGTCCATGAGGCTTAAGTTTTACCGCAAGAGATTTCTCACGGACGGACACGTTGAACAGCAAAAAAAGAAGTTTCAGGTGGACAAATGGGCTTCTAAACGTGCTCGGCTTCTATTTACAACACGTTGTAGTTATCCTGAAATAATTTTTTTTGCACAGGATGTTGATTTTATGGATCAGACCGATCCATTTGTTTGTGACTGCGAAAAAGAGTGGTTGGGTTAGATGTTACTACCATCTTCAATCTGGGTTTTGTCTAAAAATTTGATGAACAATTAATCCTTGGGCTTTTTGTACCGTTTGTAAGCTTGAGTTGCATGTTGTTGCCCTCGTACTCCCCTCCACCTGCCACTACACTGTTGCATCTTCCACGGCTGCTGTTCGTTCCCGTCCGAGGCCTCGCCGTCATTCTCCGCCTTGGTTCGCTCGTTGTGCCCCCGCCGTCTGGCGTTGTCAACATGGTCAACAACCAAGAGGAATCAGGAGATGACTGTACGTGGAGAGGCTGACAGTAGGGACCCACTAGGGTCATTGCATTACGCAAGCAAGTGCCTCGTTATTACAAGCCAAAAAAATACTTCCTCCTAATTGTTTGACAACTAGGTCCCAGGCCATTGTCAATGTAGTCAATAAACGAGAAAATTACACAACGAGCGGATAACACCAGGGACCCAGCAGCTCGCCCAGTTGTTTTTTTAGTTTCAGAGACGGAGCTCAACTGCGCGCTGTGTGGGGGCTGTGGCCCGTCTAGCCCATGCTTACGCTTTTATTTAAGCACATGACGAGCCCAGTTGATATCTTTTTTCTTTCTGAAAATGGCTAGCCCGGTTCTTTTTTTGGAGAATATCAAAATTGAGGCCTACTTGCTTTTCTTAGCCCTGCTGGGCTGCAAATCTTTCAAGACGAGGAGGGATGTAAGTAGTAAGAAATGGGCTTCCCAGAAAATGGGCTATAAGTTGTAAGAAATGGGCTGTAAATTTTTTAACCAAAGCCAACCGGCAATTACATTAAAATATCATTTTTTCTGGATTTCTCTACTCTCTACTCTTATAAAAACCAAAGCCAACTGGCAATTACATTAAAATATCGTCTTTTCTCCCACAAGATAAACTACTCACAAATGCATCTTCATGTTCCGTGCAACGCACGGGCATTTTGCTAGTTAGGATTTTAAATTTCATTCATTTTTTTGCGGAGAATTGTTTTTTGAATTTTATTTTGATATAATTTTTAAAAATTATTTTTAACGTGACTCGAAATTTCGTGATTAAAAGAGTTCGGACCCCACCGAAATATGCAAATTTTGTTGAATTTTTTAGCAGTGCCCAGAATATATGGTCTGTAACCCTAATAAAAAGAATATGGGCTTCAAATATCCTTAAGAATTAGCAAATGGGCTGTAAATTATTAAAAATAATGGCTAATGGGTTGTATGTTGTGTTCCACAGATTTGGAGGCTGACTTCTGGGCCTACTAGGTTGACGATGACGCTGTCCTAAATTTTTTGTACGCGTACACAAGGCTTTGTCAACTTAGTCAACACAGAGCAGTGACTGTTGGATGTCCATCCAAAGACCGCCGTGCTTCTTCAATCTCTGATCTTCCTGCTCCAGCCGCCCAAACCAGTGTCGGCGGGACTACCTGCTCCCTCCTCCCCTGGCTGGTTGTGCTACCGCCAGGCCATCCCTCTACCCACCCGCACATCCTGTTATTTTCCGGTGACGTCAGCCTCACCCCGCAGCCGACCAGTCAGCGCTCATACTCCCCTCAGCGTGGGCATCCGCTGTGGTGGCTTCGCCGGCTCCGGGTCGTTCCCTTTCTAGGCCTCGCCCTCGTCCACCGCGTTTGTGCTCTCAGCGCGGCGAGGTCAACATGGTCAACAAACAACAGCCATCGGAAGAGGCTGACAGTAGGGGCCCACACAAGGAAATGCCTCCTTATTACGCGCAAAATAATGATTCCTCCACCTAATAGCTGGGACCCACCAGAAGGGCCTCTGTATTTCGCAAAAAAGAAACGTTCCCCCCGCTGTCAGCTCGGACCCACCAGCTATATCTTCGCACGCAAGGAAGTGCCTCCTTATTACGCACAAAAAAATGAATACTCCCCCTCCTAGCTAGGACCCACCATAGTCGGAGGCTGACTTGTGGGCCTACTAAGTTGACGGGGATGGAGGGCTTTGTCAACTTAGTCAATATGAATGATTTTGGCTCCAGTGATCGTACGATGTCCATCCAATGGCCGTAGTGCTTCTTCAACCTCTGGTCTTCTTGTTCCAGCCGCCCAAACCAGCGCCAGTCGTGCCGCCTGCTCCTGCCTCCCGTGGCTGGCTGTGCTGCTGCGGAGGCCTCACCGCCCCCTACTACTCCCGCCGCTGGCCAGGCCATCCCTCTACTCACCCACACCCCCTGTTATTCTGTAGTGATGGCAGCCTCACACCACAGCCGAACCAGTGAACCCTCACTCCTCTCCGCGTGGGCATCCACTGCCGCGTCTTCCCCGGCTCCGCGTCATCCCCTTCCTAGGCCTCGCCGTCGTCCACCGCCCTGGTGCTCTCGGCGCGACGTGGTCAATGTGGTCAAGGAACGACTTCCATCGGAAGAGTACTGTACGTGGAGAGGCTGACAACTGGGTCCACGACCGCAGCAAGGAAGTGCCTCCTTATTACACGGAAAATAATGATTCCTCCACCTGACAGCAGGGACCCATCGGATGGGCCATCGTATTTCGCGAAAAAAAACATTTCCCCCTGACTGCTGGGACCCACCAGCTACATCTTCGCATGCAAGGAAGTGCGTCCATATTACGGGCAAAAAAAATGATTCGCCCCCTGACTGCTGGGACCCACCAGCTACATCTTCGCACGCAAGGAAGTGTCTGACAGTCAGGACCCACCTGGTCGAAGCGTACGTAGCGTTGTCATTCTGGTCGCGAACGTGTACGTACATACGATCGGTCTGTCTGTAGGCTGCAGCAATGAACCGTGGCCGTGTAAGGAAGGGCACGTGTCGTAGTAGAGGCACGCACGTGTCGTAGTAGAGGCACGCACGTAGCATGTACATGTACGTACAGCGGCCAGGGTGCAAGAAAGTAAATACGGCCACGTACGTACATACGGGTGGGGTCTCGAACGCCTACTCGTGCATACGTATGGCCAGGTCTCGTGTACATGGCTGGGTAGGAACGGAGAAACTGCGTCGTCGTCGTGTTCATGGGGAGGCAACAGAATGCGTCGTGTTCATCGGGAGGCAATGGAATGCGTGTTGTTCATCAGGAGCCAACCGGCTAGGACGGAACAGCCGGTGGAAACGAGGCCTGGCGTACCGCAGAACAGAGGAAACGGCCTTGTTTTCGACCGGCCACTGTCGAAACGGGATCCTGTTCATCTGGGGGGTCTGGTGTACCACAAAATGGAGGAAACAGACTTCTCTTGGACCTCCTACGGTCGAAACGGGTCCTGTTGATCGGGAGGGATGTGGCGTACCGCAAAACAGAGGAAATAGACTTGTGTTGGAGCGCTACGGTCGAAACGGGGGTCCTGTTCATCGGGAGGGGTGTGGCGTACCGCAAAACGGGACTCCACGGGATACTGTTCATCTCCACCGTCAACCTCCTCCAGCCTCCACGGGCTACTGTTCATCCACCGTCAACCTCCTCCAGCCTCCACCTACGACTGTTCATCCACAGGCTCGTGTTCATCTAGCCTCCACCGCGTGCTCCTCCACCGGCTAGTGTTCAACCAGCCCTCTCCACGGGTTCCTGTTCAACCACCCCTCCACAGGCTACTGTTCATCCAGTCCTCCACCGACTACTGTTCAACCAGCCCTCCATGGGGTTGTCCTGTTCATCCAGCCCTCCACGGGGTCCTATTCATCCACCCCCAACCGGCTCGATCAATCGGGGTACTGTTCATCCAGCGGCAACGGCCTCTACTACCACGGGGTCCTGTTCATCCCCCCCCCCCACCGGGAACTGTTCATCCACCCCTCCCCCAACAACGCTCATTGTTCATCCAGAGGCAGCAGGTTCGATCGGCTTCAGTTAGCAGCAGTAGCGAAGGAATTGCTCGATCGGGTTCAGTTAACAGCCATCAATCGATCGCTCGGGTTCAGTAACGCGTAGCCTGCAGTGCAATTGCTCGGGTTCAGTAGGCGAACGCCTCGCTCGGGTTCAGTTAGAGCCCAACGCCTCGCACCCACGCGCGTATGTGTACGAGAGAAACGCGCATCGCTCAGCCCCCGACCACCCACTGTAACCAGGAACTCCCCGATATTTTCCTCGCCCTCGCTTCTACAACAGGTTATTTCGTCATGGGCGGCCCAAAGAATGTCATGCAGCTACGTCTCCGGCTCGCCCAGGACGAAGAGCCCATTTTCTGTCATGATTTTTTGTCATAGAAGTAGGAGCCCACCACATCTATGATGATACCGGGTTTTGTCACAATTATCACCATAGAAGTGTCATAAGCATGACATATTTTTTTCGTTCCGCCCAAAATGTCACGGATGTGTCTTTTTTTGTAGTCTAACCTATTAACATAGTGCCAAGTGCCAGTTGTTATTTTCTGCATGTTTTTACATCGCGGGAAATCAATATCAGACGGAGTCCAAATGCAACGAAACTCCACGGAGATTTTATTTTGACCAGAAGGAACATAATGGGTCCTGGTTGCGCCTGGGGGTGCTCCGAGGAGAGCACAACCCGCCAGGGCGCGCCAGGAGGCCCAAGCGCGCCTTGGTGGGTTGTGCCCACCTCGGGTGCCCCCCGGACCGCCTCGTTGCTCTATAAATACCCCAATATTCGCAAAACCCTAGGGGAGTAGACGAAATATTCATCCAGCCGCCGCAGAGTGCAGAACCGCCAGATCCAATCTAGACACCATCTCGGATGGGGTTCACCACCTCCATTGGTGCCTCTCCGATGATGCGTCAGTAGTTCTTTGTATACCTCCGGGTCCGTAGTTAGTAGCTAGATGGCTTCGTCTCTATATCTCTCTCTCTGAATTCTCAATACAATGGTCTCTTGGAGATCCATATGATGTAACTCTTTTGCGGTGTGTTTGTTGGGATCGATGAACTTTGAGTTTATGATCAGATCTATCTTTTTATATCCATGAAAGTTATTTGAGTTTCTTAGATCTCTTATATGCATGATTGCTTATAGCCTCATATTTCTTCTCCGATATTTGGGTTTTGTTTGGCCAACTTGATCTATTTATCTTGCAATGGGAAGAGGTGCTTTGTAGTGGGTTCGATCTTATGGTGCTTGATCCCAGTGGCAGAACGGGAAACGACACGTATGTATTGTTGCTACTAAGGATAAAAAATATAGGGTCTATCTCTACATAGATAGATCTTGTCTACATCATGTCATTGTTCTTATTGCATTACTCCATTTCTCCATGAACTTAATACACTAGTTGCATGCTGGATAGCGGTCGATGTGTGGAGTAATAGATGCAGGCAGGAGTCGGTCTACTAATTTTGGACATGATGCCTATATAATGATCATTGCCTGGATATTGTCATGATTATTTGAAGTTCTATCAATTGCCCAACAGTAATTTGTTGACCCGCTGTTTGCTATTTTTCTTGAGAAAAGACACTAGTGAAACCTACGGCCCCCGGGTCTCTTTCTCATATATTTGCCTTTGCGATCTACTTTTCCTTTGCATTTATTTTCAGATCTATTAAACCAAAAATACAAAAATACCTTGCTGCGTTTTATTTCTATTTACTTTGTTTGGCGTTCGATCTATCAATCTACTACAATTTACCTCATGTCAGTTTGCCTATCTTGAGGCGTTGTACCCCCGAAGGGATTGACAACCCCTTTAACACGTCGGGTTGCGAGGATTTGTTATCTGTGTGCACGGGTTGTTTACGTTGTGTTGCTTGGTTCTCCTACTGGTTCGATAACCTTGGTTTCATATCTGAGGGAAATACCTACCGCCGCTGTGCTGCATCATCCCTTCCTCTTTGGGGAAATACCGACGTGGCTTCAAGCGACATCAACGATGCCATTTATACATTCTCAATCCATGTACTTTGATATATATTAGCGATCAAAGTCGTGCATCAAAGACCGTGCAAAGTCAAGAGCACCTTATATTTTGGGAAGGAGGGAGTACTTGTTATGAATTGCCTTCCTACAAAACTATCTATCACCGCTACTTTCAGTACTTGCAGAGAATACCTTGTTGAAAAACTGCTTATCATTTCCTTCTGCTCCTCGTTGGGTTCGACACTCTTACTTATTGAAAGGACTATGATTGATCCCTATACTTGTGGGTCATCAAGACTCTTTTCTGGCGCCATTTCCACGGAATGAAGTGCCTTTGGTAAGGAAACATTTTTATTATGTGCTGAAATTTACGGTCACTTGTCACTTTGGAAAATAATCCTTTGAGGGGTTTGTTCAGGGTTTCTTCACCTTGAACGAAAGCAATAAGAGTTTCTCATCACCCTATTGAACCTACTAAAAACATTTATTATGAGATTCCTTCGGGTATGTGAGAGAAACTGCTAGCTAATCCTTATGCAGGAGTAATAACACATCTTGATATGCACTTGATCCATATAGATGAAATTTGTGGATTGTTTAAGCTTGCAAGTTTATCTGAGGATGGAGTTAATAAGAAAGTATTCCATTTATCTTTGGGGGGAGCATTGGCATGGTATAGGCTATTGGATGACACTGGAACATTGGATTGGAACCGATTGAAGCTAGAATTTCACCAGAAGTTTTATCCTATGCATTTGGTTCATAGTGATCGGAACTATATATATAATTTTTGTCCTCATGAAGGAGAAAGTATCACTCAAGCTTGGGGGAGGCTTAAATGTATGATGCACACATGCCCCAATCATGAGCTCTCAAGAGAAATAACTATACATAACTTTTATGCTCGGCTTTCTCATGATGATCAATACATGCTCGATACTTCTTCTACTAGTTCCTTTTTGAAGAGAACTATTGAATTCAAATGGGATCTTCTGGAAAGAATTAGACGCAACTCCGAAGATTGGGAAATCGGCAAAGGTAAAGAGTCAGGTATAAAACTTGAGTTTTATTATGTTAAATATTTTATGGAAACAAATGATTTTCATAAGTTTAGTACTAAATATGGACTTGACTCTGAGATAGTGGCTACCTTTTGTGAATCATTGTCTGCTCATGTTGATCTTCCTAATGAAAAGTGGTTTAAATTTCATGCACCTATTGAAGAAAATTGTGAGGAACCTATTAGAGCTAAAGATGAAACAATTATTTATAATGTTGATCTAGTTGTGCCTACTGCTTATATTGACAAACCCCCTTTCCGTGTTAGGATCAAGGAACCTGCTAAAGCTACAACCATGGTTCATAAGAGTAATATTAGAACACCTAAACCCTCTGAAAAAATTAATATGAAACCTAATATTGCAATGGTTAAAGATCTCTAGGTTGATGATATTGATGGGCGTGTTAGTTATTTTTGTTCCGAGGCTGCTAGAGTTGCTAAACCTATTAGAAATGAACAAGATATGTTAGATAATAATAAACATATGGTTGGCATGCTTGTTGTTTCTGGTAAGTCTGGAGATCATTGCTATCACGATTTATGTGATATGGGTGCTAGTGTGAGTGATATTCCTTTTACTTTATATAAAAAAATTATGAATGATATTGCACTTATTGAGATTGAAAATATTGATGTTACTGTTAAGCTTGCAAACGAAGATACTATTTCACTGCTTGGGATTGATGGAAATGTTGAAGTCTTGTGTGTTAAGACCAAATACCCTACTGATTTCTTAGTACTTAGATCACAACAAGATAATTTTGTCCCATTATATTTGGTAGACCCTTCTTGAATACTGTTAATGCTAAAATTGATTGTGTTAAAGAAAAGGTTAGAGTTAAATTTGGTGATGTATCTCATATGTTCAATTTTTTCAAGTTTAGTAACAACCACGTGAGAAAGAATTGTCTAGTAAAGATGAAATTATTGGTCTTACTTCTATTGCCATACCTCCTATTGATCCATTATAACAATATTTGCTAGACCATGAAAATGATATGCATATGAATGAAAGAAATGAAATAGATGAGACATTGTTTAAACAAGCACCTATCCTTAAGCATAATTTGGTTGTTCATACTTTGGGAGATCCTCTCCCACCTAAGGGTGACCCCGTGTTTGAATTAAAGAAACTACCCGATACACTGAATATGCATATCTTGATGAAAAGTAGATATATCATGTTATTGTTAATGCTAAACTTTTAGAGTATGAAGAAAAGAGATTACTTAAAACTTTGATGAAGCACCGTGCTGCTATTGGATATACTCTTGATGATCTTAAGGGCATTAGTCCCACTTTATGTCAACATAAGATTAATATGGAACCTGATGGTAAACCGGTCGTTGATCATCAATGACGCTTGAACCCTAAGATGAAGGACGTGTTAAGAATCGAAATATCAAAGCTTCTGGAGGCAGGTATAATTTATCCTAGAGCTGATAGTAGATGGGTAAGTCCCGTTCATTGTGTTCCTAAGAAAAGAGGCATTACTGTTGTTCCTAATGATAAAAATGAACTTATCCCACAAAGAATTGTAACTGGTTATAGGATGGTAATTGATTTCAAAAAATTAAATAAAGCTACTAGAAAAGATCATTGCCCCTTGCCGTTCATTGATAAAATGTTAGGAAGATTATCCAAGCATACACACTTTTATTTCCTAGATGGATATTCTGTTTTTTCTCAAATACCTGTATCAAAAGAAGTACTCCGCCTATGTTGTCTCAACATAGCCGGTCCCAAGCCCGGGTAAAGGAGGAGGGTTGTGATAGGCTCGGCGAGCCAACGTAAAAACTCAGCCACTCTTATGGAGATGAAATCCAAAAGATTTTCATTGGGGCGTAACCCTCTCAGCGACGCGCCACAACGGAACCCGGGTGTGGTGGAAAATGGGCAAGGGCCGGGCCGTCACCCCCCGGCGGCGCGCCGTATCTTGATCCGGATACGATGGCAAGTGAGCGAGGATCGGTTCGTCGCATCCTTAGTGGCGCGCTACATCGGTGCACGGATGTAGTGGAAAATGAGTAAGGGTCTTCGCATTTGACTCGACGAGTGTGAAGGGAAGCTAGCCGAGCCTAGGAAGATTCTCTTTGGTAGCTGGAATGTAGGGTCTCTAACAGGGAAGCTTTGGGAGCTAGTTGATGCAGTAGTGAGGAGAGGTGTTGATATCCTTTGCGTCCAAGAAACCAAATGGAGGGGACAAAGGCGAAGGAGGTGGAGGGTACTGGTTTCAAGCTGTGGTACATGGGGACGACTGCAAACAGAAATAGTGTAGGCATCTTGATGAACAAGAGCCTCAAGTATGGAGTGGTAGACGTCAAGAGACGTGGGGACCGGATTACCCTGGTCAAGCTGGTAGTTGGAGACTTAGTTCTCAATGTTATCAGTGTGTATGCCCCGCAAGTAGGCCACAATGAGAACACCAAGGGGGAGTTCTGGGAAGGCCTAGAAGACATGGTTAGGAGTGTACCTATTAGCGAGAAGCTCTTCATAGGAGGAGACCTCAATGGCCACGTAGGTACATCTAACACAGGTTTTGAAGGGGCGCATGGGGGCTTTGGCTATGGCATCAGGAATCAAGAAAGCGAAGATGTCTTAAGCTTTGCTCTAGCCTACGACATGATTGTAGCTAACACCCTCTTTAGAAAGAGAGAATCACATCTGGTGACTTTTAGTAGTGGCCAACACTCTAGCCAAATTGATTTCATCCTCTCGAGAAGAGAAGATAGGCGTGCGTGCCTAGACTATAAGGTGATACCTGGAGAGAGTGTTGTACCTCAGCATAAGCTGGTGGTTGCTGACTTCCGCTTTCAGATTCGTGTCCAGCGGGATAAGCGTGCCAAAGTCACTAGAACGAAGTGGTGGAAGCTCAAGGGGGAGGTAGCTCAGGCGTTCAAGGAGAGGGTCATTAAGGAGGGCCCTTGGGAGGAAGGAGGGGATGCGAACAATGTGTGGATGAAAATGGCGACTTGCATTCGTAAGGTGGCCTCGGAGGAGTTTAGAGTGTCCAGGGGAAGGAGAAGCGAAGATAAGGATACCTGGTGGTGGAATGATATGTCCAGAAGGCGATTAAAGAGAAGAAAGATTGCTTTAGACGCCTATACCTAGATAGGAGTGCAGACAACATAGAGAAGTACAAGATGGCGAAGAAGGCCAGAAAGCGAGCTGTCAGTGAAGCAAGGGGTCGGGCATATGAGGACCTATACCAACGGTTAGGCACGAAGGAAGGTGAAAGGGACATCTATAAGATGGCCAAGATCCGAGAGAGGAAGACGAGGGATATTGGTCAAGTCAAATGCATCAAGGACAGAGCAGACCAACTCGTGGTGAAGGACGAGGAGATTAAGCATAGATGGCGGGAGTACTTCGACAAGCTATTCAATGGGGAGAATGAGAGTTCTACCATTGAACTAGACGACTCCTTTGATGAGACCAGCATGTGTTTTGTGCGGAGAATTCAGGAGTCTGAAGTCAAGGAGGCTTTAAAAAGGATGAAAGGAGGCAATGCGATGGGCCCTGATTGTATCCCATTGAGGTATGGAAAGGCCTCGGGGACATAGCGATAGTATGGCTAACCAAGCTTTTCAACCTCATTTTTCGGGCAAACAAGATGCTAGAAGAATGGAGACAGAGTATATTAGTACCAATCTTCAAGTACAAGGGGGATGTTCAGAGTTGTACTAATTATCGTGGAATTAAGCTGATGAGTCATACAATGAAGCTATGGGAGAGAGTTATTGAGCACCGCTTAAGAAGCATGATAAGCGTGACCAAAAATCAGTTTGGTTTCATGCCTGGGAGGTCGACCATGGAAGCCATTTTCTTGGTACGACAACTTATGGAGAGATACAAGGAGCAAAAGAAGGACTTGCATATGGTGTTCATTGACTTGGAGAAGGCCTATGATAAGATATCGAGGAATGTCATGTGGTGAGCCTTGGAGAAACACAAAGTCCCAGCAAAGTACATTACCCCCATCAAGGACATGTAAGATAATGTTGTGACAAGTGTTCGAACAAGTGATGTCGACACTGATGACTTCCCGATTAAGATAGGACTACATCAGGGGTCAGCTTTGAGCCCTTATCTTTTTGCCTTGGTGATGGATGAGGTCACAAGGGATATACAAGGAGATATCCCATGGTGTATGCTCTTTCCGGATGATGTGGTGCTAGGTGACGATAGTCGGGCGGGGGTAAATAGGAAGTTAGAGTTATGGAGACAAACCTTGGAATCAAAAGGGTTTAGGCTTAGTAGAACTAAAACCAAGTACATGATGTGCAGTTTCAGTACTACTAAGTGTGAGGAGGAGGAGGTTAGCCTTGATGAGCAGGTGGTACCTCAGAAGGACACCTTTCGATATTTGGGGTCAATGTTGTAGGAGGATGGGGGTATTGATGAAGATGTGAACCATCGAATCAAAGTTGGATGGATGAAGTGGCGCCAAGCTTCTGGCATTCTCTGTGACAAGAGAGTGCCACAGAGAGTGCCAGAAAAGCTAAAAGGCAAGTTCTACAGGACGGCTGTTCGACCCACAATGTTGTATGGCGCTGAGTGTTGGCCGACTAAAAGGCGACATGTTCAACAATTAGGTGTGGCAGAGATGCGTATGTTGAGATGGATGTGTGGCCACACGAGGAAGGACAGAGTCCGGAATGATGATATACGAGATAGAGTTGGGGTAGCACCAATTGAAGATAAGCTTGTCCAACATCGTCTGAGATAGTTTGTGCATATTCAACCATGCCCCCAGAAGCTCCAGTGCATAGCGGATGGCTAAAGCATGCGGAGAATGTCAAGAGAGGTCGGGGTAGACCGAATTTGACATGGGAGGAGTCCGTTAAGAGAGACCTGAAGGATTGGATTATCACCAAAGAACTTGCTATGGACGGGGGTGCATGGAAGCTTACTATCCATGTGCCAGAGCCATGAGTTGGTCGCGAGATCTTATGGGTTTCACCTCTAGCCTACCCCAACTTGTTTGGGATTAAAGGCTTTGTTGTTGTTGTTGTTGTTGTTGTTGTTGTTGTTGTATCTGTATCAAAAGAAGATCAAGAGAAAACCACTTTTACCTGTTCTTTTGGAACTTATGCTTGTAGACACATGCCTTTTGGTTTATGCAATGCACCTGCTACCTTTGAAAGATGTATGACTGCTATATTATCTGATTTTTGTGAAAATATTGTTGAGGTATACATGGATGGTTTTTTCGTTTACGGAACCTCTTTTGATGATTGCTTAAGCAAGCTTGATCGAGTTTTGCAGTGGCGAAACAAACGAAGAAAGAAGGCTTTGGAATCTATTTTGGAAGGCTAATATTCGTCGGAATATAAGGATTTTTTCAGGGCGTGCCGCATTCCATAGCTTGGCGGTCCAGACTAATAGAGTTAAACACCATTAGATTACTTCAGATATGTGCTCTATTTGTGGAGTAGAAGATGAAAGCACTTCTCATGCTCTCGTTACTTGTTCAAAGGCTCATGCTTTTACGATTGGCTTTGAGAGTGTCTTGGAATATTCGTGATGAAGAGTTCTTCACATTCTCAAGAGCAGATTGGCTTTTGGTTTTGTTGGATCATTTGAGCTTGCAATAGCGAGAGCAAATTTTGTTTCTCTTCTGGCGAGCCTTACACCTGAGAAATGATTTCATTTTTAGAAAGGGGAAGGAATCCATTGCTGCTTCTGCAAATTTTGTGGACAATTATGGGTCTTCTTTTACGTCATGTGACGACACTATTGAGATTGTTCTTGGTAACAAAAGCAAAGAAAAAATGGGAGGTGCTATACCAGTTTCCGCACCATTACAAGATCATGTGTTGTGGAAACCTCCCCTAGATAATTATATCAAGATCAATGTCGATGCCAGTTATGTGGAGAGTATTACTGCCGCCTATGTTGGGGTGGTTGCTAGAAACTCATCTGATGAAGTTATTATTTCTTCGTGGGACTTTCTAGGTCAGTGTTCCAATGTGAATGAAGCTGAGTTGCGTGCATGCCTGACAGGTCTTTATATCGGTATTACCGTTCACCAGTCCATTATTCTGGAGACTAATTGTGCTTCAGTTCGTTCTTTCCTTGCAAATGAGAAGGTTTTCAGGTCTCCCCTCATTGATCTGAAGAAAGGAGCCTTGGGTATATCCAGGATGATCAAGAATTTTAGAATTGCGAAAATTAATCGGCTAGCCAATGTGGTAGCTCACGAAATCGCAAAGTTTAACTTTATGGGTGTCTCACATCTAAGTCTCTTTTTTGTTTTTTGTTTTTTGTTTTTGATAAAAGCATGACAAAAAAATGCAGGTGATGTGTGCGTTACACAGAAATCGATCTCGTGACCCCATATTAGGAAATGGCAGCTCCTACGCTCCAACCAACAACTGTTGTTAACAATTAGTAAACCGGAAACATTTAAGAACATAGCACATCGTCCAGATTAGAAAACATGTTTGAATATTTTTTTGGAACTTTTTTTACAGTTTGCGATTCTTTTTTTGAAATGCCCCATATTTTTTAAAACACAAACAATTTTGAAATTTTGAAAATTTATTTTCAAATGTGAATAACTTTATAATTCAGTTTTTAAAATAAGAACAAAATTTGGTATTCCGAACAATTTCTTCTCAATTTTTTTTAAACATGCACAATTTTTTAAAATCCCCGAACATTTTTTAGAGTTTGGACATTTTTTGGAAGACACGGATAAATTTATTCTATTTTCATTTTAGCAATAAAATTTCAATAAAAAGTTTGTTTGTACAATTCTAAAGATGTTGAAATTTTGAAATGTTCATGCATTTCAAAAAGTTGGGTTGGACTATGTCACATTTAGATGTGAGATAATCTAACTATGACATCATCCCACATTAGCAGATAAATAAAGCCTCACCATTGTATTGTATTGTTTGTTTGTTTGTTTTGTTTCGTTTTCTTAGTGTTTTTTTGTTTCTCGCCCACGAAAATGTCACGCACCCACTCTGTCGCAACTCGGACAAAAAAGGTCAGACCCCACTTACGAGTTGAGGGTGGACTTGCAATTGGGACAAAAAAGTCGGGCCTAGGTTGCGAGTTGAGGACGGACTTGCAACTGGGACAAAGAAGGTCGGACCCTAGTTGCGAGTGCAGGCAGGGATTGCAACTTAGACAAAAAAATGTCGGGCCCCTGTTGCGAGTCGAGTGTGGACTTGCAACTGAAAATAAAAGGTCGGATTCCAGTTGCGAGTCGAGGGTGGACTTGCAATTGGGACAAAAAAGAATGGGGCCCAGTTGTGAGTCAAGGATGGACTTGCAATTGGGACAAAAAATATCGCACTCCAGTTGCGAGTCGAGGGTGGACTTGCAACTAGGAAAAAAAATGTTAGACCCAGTGGCGAGTCAAGGGTGGACTTGCAATTGGGACAATAAGAGATCGGACCCCAGTTCCGAGTCAAGGGTAGACTTGCAAGTGGGACAAAAAAGGTTGGCCCAGTTGCGAGTCGACGGTAGACTTGCAACCGGGACATAATGTTGACCCAGTTGTGAGTCAAGGTTAGACTATCAACTAGGGAAAAAGGTCGAGTCCAGTTGTGAGCCGATGGTGGACTTGTAATCGGGACAAAAAAAGTCGGGTCCAGTTGCGAGTCGAGGATGGACTTGCAATTGGGACTAAAAAGATCAGGCTCCAGTTGCGAGTTGAGGGTGACTTGCAACTCGGACAAAAAAAGTTGGGTCTCAGTTGCAAGTCGAGGGTGGACTTAAAACTGGAACAATTTTTTTTTGTCCAGTTGCAATTTGAGGATAGACTTGCAACTAAGATAAAAAATATCAAAGTCTAATTGCGAGTCAAGGGTGGGATTACAACTATGACAAAAGAAGGTCGAACCTGAGTTGCAAGTTCAGGGTAGACTTGCAACTAGGAAAAAAAGATAACCCATGATTGATGGTGGACAACCAACTAACAACAATGAAAAAATCATGAATTTTAAAAATTTTAAAAAAAAGAAAAAATAACAAATAACAAATCATGAATTTTAAAAGCTTACGAATTTGAAACAAAAATAAATGAAAAACGAAGAAAAAGGAAAAAATAAAAATAAAATTGTTCACTTCTGGCTACAACAGCCAACGAGGCAACGCACGAGAGACAAAATCAGTCCATAAAACAGCGGCCTACTGCCACGACGGGCGCCTCACTAGTGACGTGTACAGAAACGATAAATTAATAAAAAAAGCAAAGAAAATCTTGATGTCTAAATCATGTGGTTAGAAAGTTAGATGTGAGATACTATTTCAGATTTAGATGTGAAATAGCAAATCTGTAACTTTATTAGTAGATCTTTGTAATGAATGATAATAACCTTTTTATTAAGGGCGGTACTCTGCGCCGGCGCACCGGCCGAAAGTTTCGGCCGGTCTGGCCAGATCCGTTTGATCTACACGCGCAACCGTTAGATCTCTCTCTCTCTCTCTCTCGTCTTCTCCAGCACCCATCATCAACCTCCCGCACGGGGGAAAAGGAGAAGGAAGGAGAGCGCCGCCCCCGCACCCGACAGCGAGCCACACCACTAGCCTTCCCGCGCTGCGCTTGCAACCTCGTCGCCGCCGTTCGCATCCCTCATCGCCGTCCGTCATGTTCTTTGCAGCTCCTTGCCATGGCGGGTCACCGCTTCGACATCACGCCTATGTAGCACCGGCCAACAGCGGTTGCACCTTGCCGCACCCATGGTTGCAACACGGCGCCCTCGCCGACCCTCGCCGCCAGGTGCATGCCGCTCGCATCGGCGCCGTATCCCTGGTCGCCACTTCCATCTGTCGCCATTGAAGCAAAAAAACTCACCGGTGGAAGCTTTGCCGGCTGCCGGTTGCAACAAAATCAGAGCTACAGGGGTTGGTTGAAGCAAAATCGACGAACGCTTCCAGCAAAATTGAACACCCGTTCCAGCTTTTGTTTGGTCGGTTGTAACATTTTACGGCGTCGCCGGCGAGGGTGTCAAGAGCTCCGGTAGGCGGTTCAAGCAAAATCGAAAAACGCTTCCAGCAAACGTGAATGCCCGTTCCAACTTTTGTTTTCGCCGGTTGCAACATTTTGCACTTGAAAACATCTGGTTGTAGCAAAAGTCAGGCGCCATCGCCGCTGGCGACGCTCGCCGTCGTCCTGGTTGCAACAAAATCGAGCGTCGGTGCTAGCTTCCTCAAGACCAGTTGCAGCAAAAACGCAGCATCGTTGTCGGCGGATGAGCGGGGTGGGGGTGGGGACGGAGCGCGGGGAGGCGGCGGTGGAGGCACGCAGCTTGGCAGCGGTGAACGGAGGGTGAGCTCGCGGCATTGAGGTGAAAAAAGGGGAGATTGGATCAGGGGAGGAGGAACGATGGTTACATGGGCCCACAAAAAAGGAGACGCGGCCCACTACGCTCGCGCTGGGCGCGTGATGAGGCGTGTCGGCCGGTCGCACTGTCTGGAAAGGTTTCCCTTTTATTAATTAATTAATATAGGGTTTAAAAAAAGAATTGGGAGATAGATTTTGAGTTTCAGATAAAATATCAAAAAAGTATTGTCCTCAACTAGTTTCCAGTTGGGAACGTTTACCATTTAAAAATTACATGAATCACATCGCAAATCTCTACTACCTAAAAGAAACGTAAGGTTCCCTCTCCCCTCTTACGTTTCGTCCAACCTCCTCTGGTCGTACGTCGTCAGCAATTTTGCAGAAAAGCCCCTGAAGTTTTAAGTAATCAACCCGCAATCCTCAACATAAGTCAGCCCGAATCGGTTTGGAGAGAGTCTCTACTACCTAAAAGAAACGTAAGGTTCCCTCTCCCCTCTTACTTTTCGTCCAACCTCCTCTGGTCGTACATCGTCAGCAATTTTGCAGAAAAGCCCCTGAAGTTTTAAGTAATCAACCCGCAATCCTCAACATAAGTCAGCCCGAATCGGTTTGGAGAGAGAAAGGAAAAAAATAGCCCAACCACCGCACGGCCTGCCTCCTCGATCCCATCTCGACCTCCAGCCCCACCCCGCCTTGTCCTTCGCTGCCGCTCGCCCCCCACCCCGCAGCCGCCACCTCCTGCCCCGCGCCGCCTCACCGCGCGCCGCCCGCCGCCGTCGCGCGTTGCCCGCCCCCGCCGCCGCAGCGTGCCGCCGGTCGCGCTCGCAGCCGGCCCGCTCGGCGCACCCACCTCGCTCGAGGTTGGGCGAGCGCGGAAGTAGAGTTCGGGACGGCGGATCGGAATCCATCGACCGATTCTCTCTTTCTCTCCTCTCCCTTGGATTCCTGTAGGCGGTGGATCAATCTTGCCTTCGTGGTGGCGGCAGAACGAGCGCCGTGAGATCAGGTGGACCTGCTTCTGGTAATCTCAGTTTTGTTAGTAGCAAGTGGTCAATTTAGTATTCATTGGCAACAAAAAGAAGTGAATGATATCATGCCATAATTTAGTGTTGCTTCCCGGTCCTGGATAGATGATGTATTGTATTTCTGCATAAGCTAGGAAATCTACAAATTGATTATCTGTAAACTATTTGTCCATACTTCTCCAAGATCTGAACATATACCATCTTTGCTGATCGATTTTATTACTAAGTAGCAGATTCCTCCTGGTGCTTGGGACGTTTTCGGCTAGATTGATTTACTAGCTACGTCCAAGCAGGCCACTGGATTGATTTCATGAGGCTTACTAGCTACGTCCCAATCAAGATAGCTAGACTTACTAGCTACGTCCCAAGCAGGCCACTGGATTGATTTCATGAGGCTTACTAGCTACGTCCCAATCAAGATAGCTAGACTTACTAGCTACGTCCCAAGCAGGCCAATCCAATATGTTGATCAATTTGATTGTTCTGGCTGGAGGTCAGGAGGTCAGAAGGTGCGTCCTTCACACTAAATCGTACCCGAAGTTCTACAATTAGGTATGATTACAACTAGGAAGCTACCCTTCCTGGATAACTATTTTAGTACCTGTTTTTATTTACTAATGAGAACTAAATAAATTGGCTACTGTCATGTTTATCCCTTAAAAAAAGATTCTGGTAGATGTGCTTGACAATAATAATGGTAATACCTAAAGGAGTTCTCTTGCTCCAAGTTAGCGCCTATATATTCTTAGCTACCATGTACTTGGGTTACTGGTTTGTGTTAAGGATTCCGCTACTGTTGCCAAGGTATCTACAGAATTTTGTTATAGTACTAGCTGAACAGAAAAAGAAATCGGCTATTAATTTACTAGACTCTATTTCAGTCTAATTAGTGGAGACTTAGAGAGTGGAAGGAATGTTTTAAAAACCTAATATAAAAATATGAAATATTTAGTTATTCTCTATATCCGAGAAAGCAATAAAGAACTTTGTGTTAGGCAGTGCACTGCGGGAGCGTGTACTGCGACTATTTCTGCACTGCCGAGGAAGGCTTGATCTTTCCCACAGGTCCACCTTCTTTACCTTTCCGTTCTTTGAACTGGATAAGTTCTGATATTCTAACATTGATGGAAAATCATTATCTTCTGTAAAGCCACATTTCATTTTATGATTTTTAGCAGAAGCTCGCTTCGAGGTCTTGGTGTGGGGCTGCTGGGGAAGGGAATGTCCTTCTACTTAGTGAAAGTCGTTGTTGCTGAGGCTGATTTTACCTTCTTTCTAAGTGTTCTATTTTATTAGTGCAATTGGTTCGAGTTAAACTAACATCCATCGTACAAATATTTGTGGGACATATTCAGGTAAATTTACCATGTTCTGTTTTCATTACCCAGCGCTAAAATGTAGATGTTATGATGACCAATGACCATAAACTATACAGGATTGGGCAAAGAATCACTCTGGTGACCTAGAGATAGATGAAGCTTTAAAGAAGGGAGAAGATGCTGGGCTTGCCTTGGTTAGCAGCAATTATCATTTCATTTTTGTGTTTATCAGCATAAGCTAATATCTGGAAGTAGGGCTTCTTTACTCTGTACTCCTGCAATTTTTAATGTTCCTGGTGTCACTTTCCCCAGTACTCTTCTATAGCTGTGTTTTGTGCTAAAAAGTGAAAAATTCAAACGTTTTGCAGTCACTACCAGCAAGTAATAGCACTGACTATTATTTTAAATAAAATATGGAATCGAGCTTTCAGCTGCATCTTTTAGCATCCTAGCGCACTCATCAACTTCAGAGTTACCACTGGGGTCACTTTTCTCAAGAAATCTGGAAAGAAGCGAGGATTCTCAAGTAAGATAAGTCTGCTTACAAAAATTTGCCTACTGGAAAGTAGATAAGAGACTCATGAAGTAAGAATACATGCCTACATATTATACATAGCAGGCTTCTGACTTCTCTGATTCTGCAAGCCTTGAGGCTGTGAAACATCTATGCTAGGTCGCCACACTTCTGCCACCTTCATTTGATGAGGTACATTCAGATTCGGTTTGTTTATATTACTTTATGGATGCTTCTCTTCTCATTACAGTGCTGGGCAATTTGATGAGAAATTATCTTCTCTTTGATGGTCCAGGTTCAGCGTTCACTACTATGAAAGAAGGAGGCATATATTTTCCTTGTGGAATTTCCAGTAGAATGGCAGTGAGAACGAGTAAAAATCTACAACAGGTAATACATTATTTTGAAGCTACATGGAAAGCAAAGTAAGCACATGGATCCCTCATTTGAGAGTGGGGGTTAAACTTCCCTGGACTTCTCCCTTAATTCTTACTGTAGTCTTTTTATTCACATTTCCTATTGTGTAGTTGGTGACAATGATGAATTGCTATCCACTTGAGAAAATAAAGATTAAATCGATGATGCTCTCAAAAGTAAAATGACTTTCTGAGCTGGATAGAGGCAACCTTTTTCCTTGTTTGTTATAATGATATTTTCATTTTCCTGTGTATATTAAACTTGAGAATATTATTCTGCATTACTTCAACCGTTACTTTTTATGTGTTTGCAGTATGACTGTATGGTTCTCACTCAAAGTAGAGGCCCAACAAAATTTTTTGAAGTAGGAGTCGAAAACTACAAATCCATCTATTCCTAGAATGGAGCTGGTTGGAGTTGAGCCTAAAATTGAGCGGGTAGTTCGGTGGCACCGACATCCAGCTGAAAGTTTTATAGGAGGGTTAGTAAAGCAAATTTGTTCATGAGCAAATGTGCCAGCAAAACATTGAGTCAGAGTGCAAGACAAATGCTCTTAACAGTTTTTTTGGTCGCTTTTCTTTAATTACAATTCTTATTATTTTTAGTTGGCATTGATGTACAAAAGAAAATCCTGTGCCTTTTTTGTCCTCTCATTGACCATTGTATTTTTGAGTCATATCAATCTATGTAAAAGAATTCAGTACCTTATGTTTTGTATATTTGGAAATGTCTAAAGGCGTGGTGTTATATAATAACTGTATGATATGCTTTGTGTGCCTTTCCTGTAGCCTTAGTATGGTCATCGTTTTCTCTTTCATGTCCTTCATCTTAAACTAAAAAATATGAACCATTGCATTGTGCTAAAGTTTATCATTATTATTTAATTTATTTATAGGCAATATTTCTTCTAGAAAAAAAATGTAAATTTCGTGTAACAAGCTAAAATAGAATCTTCTCTGTTGCAATTGGGAACATGCCACATGACTACTGAGCTGGAATTATTTGCAAATTCTATTAGTTGACAATGTTGATGTGTATTTGACACCATTCATTTGAACCACCAAATAATAGAAGTTGTTTGATTGGTAAAATAATTTTCAGGTTTGTAACCACACGTTTATTTATTTTGTATTCGCTGTAACGCATGGTCTTTTATGCTATAACACAATGTCAAACCACTAAAATTTATATGCCCCGTTGCAACGCACGGGCCTTGTGCTAGTAAAATAAAATCACATAAGCAAGCAAAGACGCGCAGCCGCAGGATCTTAGCCCTCTAATCTTCCGCAGCTCCGAGCCGTCGAGGCCGTCGGCCTCGAGATCAGCTCCCCACCGTACATCCGCTAGAACGTTCCAGCACGCACTCTCAGCCCTCATGCCTCCTGAACGGCCCAGATCTTCTCTCCACACTCGCGACACATTTTTCTCCGTCCACGTGTAACCGCCACAGAACGGGGCCTCCGAGGCACGGACTGCCACTGCCAGGCTCCTCCAGCCTGGCACGCATCACGAGGGCGTCGTCCACGAAGCAAAACTCCCACATCACCACATCACCTCCATTTTCTATCACCAGCAAATCCCCCATTTATATTAATAAAACGAGCACTATTTTATTTTTCTACTGTATTTTACTCCTGGTGTAGTGCTGCCAGAAACCGCTGCAGGTGGTAGCAGTAAAAGATCCAGCAAATATCCGATGGTTTCAGAGCGCCAGTGCGGCGGCGCCCTGTCAAGCGCGAGATAAAATCCGCCGGACCCCCGCGATTTCCCCCACTCCGCGTTTCCTCTCTCGATTTGTCCAAATCTTTTGTTCTCCTTCTCCACCGGCGATTAGTTTGTTGTTTCCGGCATCACTCCGCACTAGGCCGCCCCTCGCCCGCGCTGGCCTCGTCGTTTCCTTCCCCAATTCCGCCGCCCCACCCCGCCCGATATTTATTTCCTGCCTCGGTATCCATTTCCGTTGATAGATTTTTCCAGCTTTCGCTGCCTCGCCGTTGCTGCTAATATCCGCGCTGGGATATTTCTTCTTTTGCTTTCTTGGCCGCGCGGCTCGGCCCGTCCCCCTGGAGGCCTCCGGATCTTTCGATCGCGGCGAGCAGGCGGCTCAAGGTACTTTCTTGTTTTCCCGATTCTGGCAGCGGCAGAGGAAGTTCTGCTGGGCGATGGAATGATTGCCTGGTTGGGATCTAACCGTTTGATTCTTTTTTCTTGTTTGGGATGCTCTGTGTCTCTTTCCCGTCTTTCAGATAGTTCGTGAATAGGAAGGCTGATAGGTAGGTTAGGGTTTTGGGAGTTGTTTTTGTCTCTGCTCCAGTACATAGATGATGAAATCCGGGGAGGAAGTTAGTCAGGGTCAGCAAATGAACGGTTTTGTGGAGGAGAAAGCTGCTGGGGAATCTGGGGATGGTCGGAAGATCGAGAGGAGCCCTTCCATCAATCTGAATTCCTTGCCTGCAATTGCCCCTGCCACTACGGAGATTGGTGTCTTGCACTGTGCAGTGGAGTCAGAGGCCAACGATGCAAGCACTCAGAAGGGAGATGAGTCCAGTGGCACTGATCAGAAGAAGGTCCCGAAGAATGAGGAGGTTGATGAAGGTGAAGTTCAGGCCTGTGCAGATGTGAAGAGCCACTCGGTTGACCCTTTGAATAGCGAGAACCATGCCGGGGAGAAGGATGCTTTGGTAACTGTGCCAGAAAATGAGGGTTGTGCGGATGGTGGCGATAATTATAAGGGAGTTCAAGTTCTCAGCATTGTCAAAAAGGACGAGTCTGAGGAAATTGTTGATTCTATTAATCCTGTGACGGTTGCGGAGTATAGAGAGGAGAAGGGCACCGCCGGTTCTACTTCTGCAATTACTGCGGTGCGAGCACCTGGCTCCCGCTCATCTTGTTTCCATGGTGTGACCAGGTAAGCTTGGTTTTGTGTTCCTGTAATTAGTATTTGATCAGTGGAAACACAACAATGTGTTTCACTATATTAACTAAACAAATCATAGATGGCGATGCTTACCAAACTTAATCAATTGTGCAGGCATAGGTGGAGTGGGAAATATGAAGCTCATTTGTGGGACAGTACTTGCAGAGTAGAAGGACGGAGAAGGAAAGGAAAGCAAGGTATGCCTCTTTTATTTGGAGCTTCTAAGGGGCAGTTATATACATTGTATGTCTGTGCCGTGATCTATTTGTGAAGGATACATTTGTGATATTTGGCGGTTTATGCTTATAGCCTCGTCGTCGGCGGTCCATTGTAGAATGTGGCTAGGTCTAGGGCAGCATGCATGCAGGAGAGAGCCACAGCCCACGCGTAGGCATAGAAACACTAGAGATAAATAGGTAGATAATTCTTACTTTCCCTATTGATGGAGACCTTGCTATATGGATCACAAAGAAAATTTATGATGTGCAATTCGGCTGGCTAATAGTTAAACAAATACAAGGACAGAGTAGGACGTATAGTTTGATTAGCTCCGGAAGTATCATAAATACTACCTCCATCCCATAATATAAGAGCATTTTTGACACTACACTAGTGTCAAGACGGAGGGAGTAGTAGGCAATATATATAGTTCAAAGGGAAAAATTATGGAAGATTGTGTCTCACGTGTTTATCATTTTCGTTAAAAGAAAATGCCAGTTTACTGGCGGTTTCTTTGTGACGTTATCTTTTTTCCCGTAGTTTCTGTGTCAGCAAGGTAGTACTGTATCGTTTCTGCATGTCACGAAATTTTCTGTTTGTCCAAGTTTATAATTTGTATCATCATGCCTTTTTGCGCCATCTGATTCACTACACTTGGTAGTTAGTAGTGCTGACATTACATTCTTGGGTTGCATTAATGTTATCCTTTATTTAACCAATCTCCAGCAAAAGCGTACCGACTCAACATAGGTCTCGTGCAACTTCGAACTCCACTCTTAATTTTTTTCCTCAATAAAAATAAACAAAGAGACATAGCTTTGCAAGGAATTGTATCCGTGCGTAGGTTTTCTTGTTTTGGTTTAAGTGAAGACTATATTTGGCATGCATTTAGTGGGGTGTGAGATCCTATCGCACTGTGCCATGCAGAGGTACCTATTGAATTTGACTTATCTTCTATTCGACATGAGGGTAGTACATTATGCATTGTGCCTTGTTTTAGAATCAGGAACTTATAGTGATAAGTTAGCAAGGTTAAATTCTTGCTGAGTACATGGTGCTAAGAAAGCTGGGGCCTGGGACGCCTAGACACAAACCGGACTAGAATGCGAAGAAAATTTAGCTGTCAGATGCGCTACCAAGTTGGCTTCTTGCTTTACAAAGATGATATCAAAATCACTAAACACCATAGTGAGCTCCTGAATTTGCATGAGGACAGGAAGAATAATGTCCTGTTTGTCAACCTGGACTTCCATAAGTTTACTGTAAGAATTTGCATTATGCGTTATGGCTTTAGGAGTGCTTGTTTTGCTAACATATCATTCTGGAGTTTTGTGTCCCATAAGGCCATACTTTTAAAACTCAAACCGAACAATTAGCCGGTCAAATGACCAATTCACTGATTTACTGGTCGAAGATCAATTTAGTGGTTGACCAATCGGGTATAAGAAAATTATTTAGCATCTTCTTTTAGTTAGGAAGCAATTGCTAAAAATGTCAAGTGGTAATAGTTGTAACAAGATAATATACAAACTATGTTGCCTCTTACATCCCGTCCAGGAGTGTAGGTAGGTTGGCAGTGTGTCTCCCTTCCGACCATGAGGTGGGGGGTTTGATACCAACTTCATGAACTTAACTGGTTCTGGCACTACCGTACTACCCTGTCCCTCCTGTTTTGGCTCTTAGAGGCTGTTTGGATCCCGCCCCCGCCCGCGCCCGCCCTGCCAATAGCTGGTGTGCCAATATATTGGCGAGGGAATCCGCCACCAGTGTTTTGCCCGCTCGTGGGCGTAAAAGCTGAACTGCCAGCCAATATTTTGGCATGGCTTCAAATTTTTTGCTTCCAACCAAGTGGCCGATCGCCCTAGCAGTCAACGCCAAATTTTTGGTGCGGCAGCTCAGGACTATGATCCAAACGACCCCTTAAATCTATGTCTTGGACGTTATCTCTTAGCAAGTATAACATACTAGCTTTTCTTGAATTGTTTCAAAATTAGGCATAACATTTAATTGTCATGAGTTTTAACATATATCATGTTAACCTTTTCTTGTAGCTTTGTTATTTCCTGTTTCTTTAAGATATACTGTTATATTAGATATATATTCTGATTGGTTACTGATGGTTTCTTGCAATGGTGTTCAAATACGGCGGTGCTTCAGTTTATTTAGGTAAGCATTATTTATTTCAGTCCTGACATTATGTCTTTTGTTATTCTCAAGGAAAAAAGCGCTAGGCATTAATTGTGCGTTTTGCCACCGCCTAGCGCCTATTCGCCTAAGCGCACGCCTAGCATTATTAAGCGCTAGGCGTTCTGTTGTGGCCTAGGGCCTAAGGATCTGTGCTTAGGATCTGATTGTTTTCTCTCCAAATTTTCTACCACGCAGGAAGTTATGATACTGAGCAAAAAGCTGCCAGGGCATATGATGTTGCAGCTCTTAAATTCTTTGGACTAAATACAAAGCTGAACTTCTCAGTATGTTTTTTTTTCTTGTTTTTGCTTCCACCGATATAGTTATGGACAAGTGGATCTCATGAGTCAATACTATTCCAGATTTCGGAATATGAGAAGGAACTGGCGGACATACAAGACATGTCTCCAGAGGAATGTGTGACATACTTGAGAAGGTAAATCAAGGGTATATTAATTCAGACTCTTCAGATCAGTATTCCAGTGAGATGATGACTTTTATAACAAGTCGATTTGTCCTGCAGGAGGAGTAGTTGCTTCTCAAGAGGGGCGTCTATTTACAGAGGAGTTACAAGGTGGCCTCCTTTTCATTTTGTTTAGCTTGTTCAAAAACCTAGCTTTTCTTCTTCAAAACAGCTCAAAACTCACATGTAAGCATGTCCCTATGACAGGAGGCAGAAAGATGGTCGATGGCAGGCACGCATAGGACTGATTGCTGGAACTAGAGACATTTACCTTGGAACTTTCAGTACGATGCACATCCCTAATTCTTGCCCCCTTGAACTCTCATCAATAGTTACCATTTTTTAACTGAAAGACAGCATCCCATTTCAATTTCCTGATGTTCTGTTTTCGTGTTTGAACTAGAAACTGAGGAAGAAGCCGCAGAAGCTTATGATATTGCTGCCATCGAGATACGCGGCAAAAATGCGGTGACCAACTTTGACAGAAGCAACTACATGGACAGGGGCATGCATTGTATAGAAGGCGCAGGGTTGAAGCTGCTTGCAACCAAGCCAGAATAGTACCTGATTTGGCATCGTATATTGAACAGATTTGGTTGGCCGTATTTTGGAGCCTAGTGGTACATACAGATAGAAGAACTGGTCGCAGCCTGTCATTATCCGCTGCTGTATGATTCTTCAGATTATATATAGTTCTTTCAGATAGAATTTCAGTAATTTAGCATGCTTTGTGTCCAGACAAGATTTTGACCATGCATTACTGTTATAGTGTTTGTAGGCTAGAGTTGCAGTGGAAGATGTTGCTTCATTTCACATGTCTAAATCGGAGAATACGTTTTACTTCTAAGTTTTGATGCTTGGTTTAATGAAATATTCAAGTGTATGTTCCCATGAGCCAGCTTCTTCAATCCATTTGCCTTCATTTTTTCCGTTCATTTGCCAGTGCTGCAACACATGTTGCTTGGAGAAATATTCTGACTGCCAGAATGATGCATACACAAATTTCAGTCATCCATGAGAAAGTCATAACCATTACATGGTCCAGATTCATACAACCATCCAGCAAGAACCTATTTACAAGATTTCATAATTGTTCAGCTATGTAATATATCAAATCTAAATACGATCCTCTAGAATTCTCCCCTCGACCTGGTCTGATCAATTCCTACATTAAAGGCACTGAAGGAGAAATCACACAAAATGCAGGGCTAAATATAGTATATAAGCTAAAAAGAACTAGCAGCACATCAGGTGAACATACATTGTGTCACCTGATGCCTGAACAGAAGAGCTTTCCAGAATCAGTAATTCGGGTGGAAGAATGGATTCACATCCCTTGCTTCCAGTTCTCGTTCAGCCCTGGCTCTCCTTTCCGCCTCTACCTCCTCCAAAATTGAGCGCCTTGTGTTTGTAGTCTTAAACTGTGAGTGAAAATTAGGTAGTGCCAAAGATTAATCCGCATGAACATATTGCACTGTTGCATTGAACAACAAAAACGATGCTAAACACGAAATTGAAAACATCTCTGGTGTCAACAAAAAAGATGCTAAACGCGAAATTGAAAACATCTCTGGTGTGAACAAGAAGGATGTTAATTGTAAAAGAAAAGGGGACTGAGTTGGGGCACTTATTTCCACTTTGTTTATATTCGTCCCTGAAGACATGATACTCCAACAAAAACACATGTAGAAACTGCGTTACCTCCCTTAATCAGGTCATACCACAAAAACACTTGCTACCTTGGGAAGTTGTATTCTCTAGACCATACTAATAAATGGTTACTGGAAATAGACAAAGGGACGGGTATGCAAGGGAAAACTTAGTGTAGAAGTTATGTCACAATGGAATATGTATTTTATGAACAAATTTTGAATGTTCAGTTGTTCACTATACTCAGGATGGACGGAGTACATCTTCTAAGCAAAGGGATAAAACACTTGCCGCAAGTTTAGTGTTAACTGTTGAACTTAATAAGCCAACTTACTAGGGCGAGTGGACCTACATTCTAAACCCACGACAAGCCTATAAAACATTAAACCTACCAATGGTCACTTTTCTGTAAAGAGTAGCTTACGGTATTGACAAAAACAATCTATTGTTTAGATGTGACATAGTCATTTTGATAGTCATTCTATGATCCAAATCTGAAGGTTCATAGGATAACCATGACATCTAGTGAATCAGATAACCATGTAAGATGCAGCAGTATAGAACCCTCGACACTTAATGCTAAAATTCTGTAATCAGTAATCACATTATCATGCATTACAAAAGTCAACTTTAATCGCTGAGGAAGTATCAATGGTGACACTTCTTACTGCACAAAGAACTGCTGGCCACTTGCCACCATATTCATAAACGAGTACTGTAAAATTTACATAAGATAGACCATACCTTGTTAACGAGAGTCTCAAATGCTTTTGATCCATTTTGTTCAATGTATTTCTGTGCAGCTGAAATTACATCGTCAGGTTTATCCGAACCTTCCTTTTTTGGAAGATACCAGATGTTTACAACTTGCTGGTTCACAATCATTGGCCGCACAAAATGCTCATAAACATGCGCAGCACCGTTAAAGTAGGGCAAGACCAACCAGCAATTGAAAAACAGCTTTCCATAAGACCAGAAAGGGAGCCTGCAAAGCGCAAACATTAGTCTGTAGTAACTAGTAAGCATATCCATCCATCTCATGATGTACTTAACATAAATCTATCCCCAGCCATGAGGATAGTAGCAAATCACAAATTATATTTATACTACCAAAGCAGAGAAGGTACGGGGAAAGAAATTTATTTAAAGAAATTGCAGGTCACAAATAAGGTTCCCCAGGTGATCATTACAGTAAGACACGCGCTCTACTAATCCCACTATATTAGACAGTATCATAGTAACAAGGAAGTACTGAAGGATTTACAAAAAAGAAAAGTCCAATGAGATAGGGAACTGCCTTTTACCATTCAATTACTGCAGCAAAAGTGAGCTCAAACAGAGTGATAAACGAGTACAGCACCCAGTAAGTGAGCCATTGCTGATCATCTATAGGAGATTTTGTTTCTATTGCTCGAACAGACGCATACCTGCAAACGTGTCAATTCGAGTCTTAAATAAAAAAGGGGAAAAAAAGAAACAATTGTGGCAAAATGGAAGGACAAGGATAAGTTTGTATCTGCTTGACGAGAAAACATTTACTTACAGAGGATAAGCGAGTGAAACTATGGGCCTGGAAGAAAAATAAAAGCACCTCATCAGTACTAATACAGGATGAGAACTGTTCTAAAATCCACAAGTTGACTGCATTAGCTGTTTCCCCAATTTACAGCACCCAAGTAACTAGTAAGTGCAACTTAACTAATGGAAATAACGCTAACTGCAGCTAGAATGCCATATTCTGTAGATGGCATATATGACATAGCCATGTCACGAATGTCCCATATAAACATAAAGATGTGTTATCTTGACTATTATGGTAGTATAATGTGGGGATATCCCAGTCTTACGGAACATCGTCAGAGGGCACTGGTAAGTTATGCAAAAGATGTAAAACCATAAACTCTAAATAGCAAGCCCTACTGGTAAAATGCTAGGGATTTTTTTTATCGAAAGCACTAACTGTATGTGGGGTTTTCACTGTATGTTGATCCTTCTGTGGAACCATACACGACGACATGTCTTGCCAAAGAAGCTGAGGAACGAATCTACATAATTGACCCACAAAAAAGGAAAAATAAAAGAATCTACATAATCTAGGCCGGAAGACAGGTCACATATGATGAAGTCCTAAGCCAGAAGATTACTTCATTACATCAATGTTCTGTAGGAACTTTCAGAGCTTCGTTGGCAGTCAGTCGTCTGAATTCTGTTGGTGTGTCGTAATGTCTGACGAACCAAAAACCCTGAACCCTGCAATGAATTTATTTGCCCAAATCCAACCATATATGATAAATTTCCCCACTATAAACTCTAACAATCGAGGTTCCTACCACAAAACCACTGAACATTTGAAGATTCGGGGCGAGACTGTCAGCGACACTACAGCCCGCGGCCCAGAAACCACGGCCACGGCTCGCGCACGCTCCCCCTCAGCCAGCCGTCACGACACAGCGCGCAAAACGACCACCCCGACCCGAGCGAAACAGCACCGCCCGGCACGCCATTGCTACCAAGAACACGAAGCTAATCCGTCCAAGGATAGAGAGGAACATGGAGCAGATCAGGGAGAGAGGCGGTACTGACCCGGCGAGAACGTCCAGGTTGCTGACGAGCACCTTGAGGAAAGATCCGGACCCCATTTGCCCAGCAATCCGCTCCCCCGAAGCTGCGAATCTGAGGAGTTGAACCTTGAAGCGTCAGTAAATCGCAGGGGATTGCCGATTTATTTCCGCCGCCCGGGGTTGGTTGGGTTAGGAAGGAGGCCACCTACCTTTTCTTGGGTTCCTCTGGTTTCTTCACCCTTTCCTTCCGCCGACCCACGCTTTCTTGTTGCCTTGTGTGTTTCTTTTGCTTCGTGGACCTGACCACCGTGCTTCCGGTGAGCAGCGGGCGGGACGCGTGGACCCAGATCTCTCCGCGGGAACTTTTTTTTCTGCTTTTTTTTTTGAGAAATGTTTTGACGAGCCCGCCAGAGAAAAGAGGCTGGGACGTGATATCTCGCCCCCAAGCGGAAGTCTATTTCGGAAACCTTCCATCCAGTTTTTGAAAGGCTCCGAGCATATTTTTCCTTTTTCCTTTTTTTGTGTGTTACTTTGTGGATTATTATTATTTTTATTTGTTTTATTTTTTATTTACAAATGTATGTTGAACATTTTTCGTATGCATGCTGAAATTTTAGATACACGTTGATTTTTAAAAAAATACACATTGATCATTTTGTTTGAATACATATTCAGCAAATGCACATGAAATATTATTTATATATACAGGTTGAACATTTTTCAGATATATATTGAACATTTTCTAAATAGACATTGAGCATTTTTCTGTGAATACATGTTCAACATTTTGTCAAATGCACATTGAACATGTTCAAAATACACGGGGAACATTTCCTAACACATGCATGAAAGTTCAATCACGTCCTTAATCATATTTTAATGTTGATGACAATGTACTTATAGAGGACTAATACGTTTGCTAAGTAATTTTATACGTGTTAGTCGCATGGATATATCGTGTTGTGGATCATAGACCCCCCCCCCCCCCCCAAAAACTGCCAATATCTCAAAGACGTGTGCGATAACAAAGTGAAGCATAGCTTTACTCTTTTCATCTCTGAGTTATAGGGGTCCTACACTACTAAGCGAGGGTCAGAGGGGTTTGAAAATGACAAGCTCAGGTCACAATCATCACTACATGCATATTTTCCCAAAAGCCTAAACACACTCCCATTGCAAAATACCACAGCCATATGTACTTCCACCTAGCGAGTTTGTCCAGGGTTTTCCGAGCGATGGTCGGACTATGTGGCTAATTGGCTCCAGGCAACATAACCTCAAAATCATAGCCGGAAAGCCCAAAAGTTCCAGGCTACATCCGCACATTGCCTCTCTAGGTGGCGGATTATCCAGGGAAAAGTTGTCGGAGTGTCCGGGCCACTATTCTTCTCCGTCTTTGGTTGCTGACTTAAACAAAGTTCAGTGATCAGACTGTCCAAATGTGTAATTCCCGTACTAAAATGACTAGTTTCTCTCCCACCTATATATACGCCTTCCGGTGAGCAGCAGACCTGAAGACTCTGCTTCTGGTGAGCAACGGGCGGGACGCGTGGACCCAGATCTCGTTGCGCGTCAGCGTGGAATTGTTCTTTTTTCCTGCTATAAAGCACGAGCTAGAGTTGGGTCCGGCCCGGGTGGGACGAGCCCCCTAGAGAAAAGAGGCTGGGAGGTGATACCGCAAATGCTAGAAATCGCCTGTTGCGAGATGAAACAGTGTCTCGCCTGAAAGTGGAAGTCTATTTCGGAAACCTTCCATCCAGTTCTGGAAAGGCTCCGACAGTTTTTTTCCTTTTTCTGTGCATTAATTTGTTGATTATTACTCCCTCCATAAACTAATATAAGAGTGTTTAGAACACTACTTTAGTGATCTAAACGTTCTTATATTATTTTATAGAGGGAGTATTATTTTTATTTGTTTCTTTTTTTTCAAATACTATTGTTTTTTTAATACAAGTTGAAGATTTTTCGTATACACGCCAACATTTTTAGATACATGTTGATTTTTACAAATACACGTTGATCATTTTATTTGAATACATATTGAACAAATGCACATGAAACATTATTTATATACAGGTTGCGCATTTTTCATATATATATATATATTGAACATTTTCTAAATAGACATTGAACATTTTTCTTTGAATACATGTTAAACATTTTGTCATATGCACATTGAACATGTTCAAAATAGACGGGGAACATTTCCTAACACACATTTGAAAGTTCAATCACGCCGCCCTTAATCATATTTTAATATTGATGATAATGTACTTATAGAGGACTAATACATTTGCTAAGTAATTTTATACGTGTTAGTCCCATGTATACATCGTGTCATGGATCATAGACCCCCAAAAGTGCTAATGACTCAAAGACGTATGCGATAACAAAGTAAGCATAGCTTTACTCTTTTCATTTCTGAGTTATAGGGGTTCTACACTACTAAGCGGGGGCCAGAGGGGTTTGAAAATGACAAGCATAGGTCACAATCATCACTACATGCATATTTTCCCAAAAGCCCAAAAGCCTAAACACACTCCTGTTGCAAAATACCAAAGCCATATGTACTTCCACCTAGCGAGTTTATCTGGGCAGTTTTTTGTCAAACTGTCCGGCTAACTCTTATCACACAAAAAAAGCCAAAGAAAACCTAGTAGGATTGTCCAGGGTTATTCATGCGATAGTCGGACTATCTTGCTAATTCGCTCCGGGTAACATAACCTCAGAATCGTAGTCGGGAAGTCTACCAGAAGGTCCAAGCTACGTCCGGACTGCCTCTCTAGGTGGGCAGATTATTCGGTCAAAAGTTGTCGAACTGTCCGGGCCACTCTTCTTCTCCGCGTGTGGCTGCTGACTTAAGCAAAGTTTGGTGGCCGGACTATCCGACTGTGTATTCCCATACTAAAACGACTAGCTTCTCCCCCTCGCCCAATATATACCCCTTCACCACCTGCTAGGGAGATTGACCAACACATGTACATTTACTAGATCTAAGAAAGGCACCCTCTCATATCCCGACATCAAATCAAAGATTTCTAGATAGATTAACCCGAACATAGATCCATTCCCCCCTCTCTCTTTTGACCAAAGTAATTCGTGATTTGAGTTGGTTTTGAGCTTTTCCCCTTTGCTCTTGCTACTCTTGGAAATTGAAGACTCCTAGGTGGTAGGTGTTCTTCGGTGAGAAATCAACTAGTGTTTTACCCCTAAAACGACTTGCGAGTATTTGAAGGTCACCTCAAGGTCTACCACTAGTGATTGGGAATCGCCTTGGTGGTGATATATCAAGAAGAATATTGTGACCCTTTGTGGTGTTGGTGTGCCTCTGTAAAAATACTCATCCCTTCAACGGTGATCCTCCAAGGAAGTGAACATCAGAACACATCATCGTCTTAGGTGTCTTCGGTTACCCTAAACCTTAACTCCTTGTGGTTTATTTTGGTCATTTGACCTTGCAAGCATCACATAGGTTGTTTATCTCACCATAATTGCTAGTACTAAATTAAAATTTGTAGTTGTCCCTATCCACCCCCTCTAGCTACATCTTGATAGTTTTAGTAGTATACATCTTTCATAAATGACATGGACACATTTTAAGCGTTTAATGTCATAATATTTCTCTGAATGATACGAAACATTTTTCCAAATTTACGCAAACAGGATTTTACATTATATAAACATTTTTTAAAGCGAGGTCATTTTGGGAATGATATAATTTTTTTTTTCAAATTACATGAACAACGTTTTACATTATATGAGCATTTTTAACCTGCGGCAAATTTTTTTGAAACATACCTAAAGAAATATTAAGAAATGAATATATTACAATATTTTGAAATGTAAACACAAATTTAAAAATAAAAAGGAAAAACATGAACGAAATATAAAATTGTCTACAAAATGAACAAAATTTTTATACCATGTTTGCGTAGTAAAAAAATGTTTATTGCTATTAAATAAATGTAAGACGAGCATTTGGAAAATGTTACCATGCATGCAAAAAAGTGTTCGAAACATATTTTTTTAAATATACATCACATATTCGATAATGTCCAGTGTGTATCAGAAAAATATTTCATGTGTGTTCTAAAAATGTTCATTGTGTACTGAGAAAAGGTAAACATGCGTTGAAAAGAAGATAACCAATAAACACTGACAAAGAAGCAAAAAAGAAAAGCAAAGAAAATAGAAAAAAAAACATAGTATAGCAAAGAAAGAAAGAGAAAAGAAAAAAAACCATTGAGAAAATAAATAAAATCAAAGTAAAATAAAGATAGAAAATGTGAAAAACAAAGTAAACCAGAGCGAGCGAACCTAATGTGACAACCATGAGCGGCAGCGAGCAACCGTGCTAAATGGGCCGGTCCGCTGGTCATTGCCCATAGGCAATTTTAATTAGGAACTGGTATGGGCGACACATAGTTGTCGCGCCTGGTGGTACGGTATGTCCTGATATCCATCAATCCATGGGCCCCGAGGATTGTGACAACGGGATAAAAAAAGATTTTGCCATTTCTGAAAAGAAAAGGTTTTGTCAGTGATGTGTAGTGGCTTTGTTCAGAGTAGAGGGCACAAATATTGGAAGAAAAGTTCCACTCTTCTTCTTAAATAAAAGAAAAAAAGAGTCTATGTTTGAACTATGATTTGAATTCCTTTCTCATTTCCACAGGAAAACAGTCTGAACTAAATTACCCCCAAAATGTCCCCGTTTTCACCACCAAAAATAGCCTGAATTCCCCACTTACAAAAAGCGTATAGAACTGAGTAGTTGCGCTGTCACGTGTGTACGGTAAAGCCCGCCTACAGCTTCTGATTTGGTGACCCAGCACGTTGACCTCTGTTACCACCGGGGACGACGGGCGGGCGGCCAGTTCCCCCAAGGCCCTCAAGCTAAAAAAGAGCGAGATTTGCTAGATCATCCGCCAACAGCGACCGGATGGATGCCTTTGGATGCTCTCACTCCCACGCGCAACGTACTACGAGTACGACCTCTAGCTAGGCCCTAGACTCCGACCGACCCTCCGTTCGTTCGGGCTGGGCGCGCAGGAGGGAGGAGGAGCAGGCGGGACGTATCGGACCCCGAGGCGGGCGGGCGGATCGAGGAGGTAGGCAGGCAGACGTGGACAGGTGGGAGGCCGAATCCCCAGGCGGGAGCGGCTGGATAGAATGATGCATGCATGCATGCATGCGCGCGCCGCGCCGCACAGTGCCGCCGGTCCGCCATGCCGGAACTGCTCGTCAAATCCCGCGGATAAGGCTAGCCATAGTGAAAGTAACTTAGCCGGTAACATAGCGCACTTCGATTTTTTTACTTATGTGTCATATAGTTAATGAGAAGTGATAACATAATATGTTACTGTAATATAGTGCTTTCCAAAACAATACCGAAAAGGCTTTCGCCCCGCTTTGTATATAAATCACCAATCAACAAGCATCCAGTACAAACACACGCCACGCCACCGCAACACACGCACACATCCATGGCACGATACAAGGCGCTGAGCGCGGCAACATCATCCCTAGTACTACCACCATGCAGAGGTGAAGCTACATATGACGAACCATGTGCTCCAAGGCTGCGCTTTCAGGAAGGGTACGACATCGGAGCGCCACCACCACCCAATCCAAGGATCAGAGTTTCCCCTGGAGCCGCCTGACGGGTAATGAGAGCCGCGATGACGCCTTCAAGAAGGGAACGATCTTTGCCATCGCCGGTCCGTCCGAAGATAGAACAGGTTTTCACCTCGGCCAACACTCACCGGCACCGAACGCCACACCCCGGCAACCACGCCGCCCACACGGTCATGGTGACCGGGCAACACCAAGGCACGGGCTCTGCCCACGAGCACCGCGCTATCTCCACCAGGGCCGCCGCCCCAGCATCCACTAGTAGAAAACAAGGCTTTGGTCCAGGCCTGGCCAGCCCATTAGTCCCGGTTCAGTCATGAACCGGGACCCATGGGGGCATAGGTCCCGGTTCGCGAGCCCAAGGGGCCGGCCGGGCCTCGTGGGGCATTGGTCCCGGTTCCAGACCCGAACCGGACCAATGGGCCTCGCTCCTGGCCCACAATCATTGGTCCCGGTTCTTGGCTGGAACCGGGACCAAAGGGGGGCTTTTAGTCTCGGTTCCAGCCACGAACCGGGACCGATGAGGTGCCTATATATACCCCCTCGCCCGCGAACAGAGCACTCCACTGCTCAGTTTTTTCTGGCCGGCGAGGGGAGAGCTTCGTGGTGCTTTAGCTCACCTCCTATGCACATGAGGTGTTCGATCAAATGTCCGAGCCATACTACTTAAGCTTTCTCCTCTCCAAGCTCGACCTCCAAGCTCCATATTCCTCAAGATTTGTCTAGGTTTACCGGTCCGTCATGTCCCGTCCCCGGCTTCACCGCCGTCGATCGCCCGCGCCGATCTCGTCGCCGGCACCACCGTGGTGAGCCTCTTATTCTTATCTTCTTTCTAAAAGAAAAAAATTCTTACTTGTATGATTTAGATAGATGCTTGTATAATTTTCTTACTTTTATTATTGTTTGTTATTATATAGTGCACGCAGATGAACCGGCAATGGATGTACGGTAACAGACGCACCTCCGAGTACATTGAGGGCATGCATAATTTTCTCGCAGTGGCTGAGGCAAACAAACAGAATGATTTTATGTGTTGTCCATGCCCTAGCTATGGGAATACGAAGTCTTGCTCTAACTCGAAAACCCTTCACACCCACCTGCTTTATAAGGGTTTCATGCCACACTATAATGTTTGGACCAAGCACGGAGAAAGAGGGGTTATGATGGAAGACAGCGAAGAAGAAGAGGATGATGACAACCATGTGCCCCCTGAATACGGTGATGCTGCAACGGGGGAAGCTGAAGATCAAGAGGAACTAGACGATGTGCCCGATGATGATCTCCACCGGGTCATTGTTGATGCAAAGAGACAGTGCGAAAGTGAAAAGGAGAAGCTGAAGTTCGATCGCATGTTAGAGGATCACAAAAAAGGGTTGTACCCCAATTGCGAAGATGGCAACACAAAGCTCGGTACCGTATAGGAATTGCTGCAGTGGAAGGATAACGAATTGCCCGACAAGTACGTACGCAACAAAGAAGGTTGTATGCCCTCTAGGATTGGAGGTGCAGAAGATACATGCATGCCCTAATGACTGCATCCTCTACCACGGTGCGTACGAGGATTTGAACGCATGCCCGGTATGCGGTGCATTGCGGTATAAGATCAGATGAGATGACCCTGGTGATGTTAACGGCGAGTGCCCCAGGAAGAGGGTTCCTGCCAAGGTGATGTGGTATGCTCCTATAATACCACAGTTGAAACGTCTGTTCAGAAACAAAGAGCATGCCAAGTTGATGCGATGGCACAAAGAGGACCGTAAGAAAGACGAGAAGTTGAGAGCACCCGCTGACGGATCGCAGTGGAGATAAATCGAGAGAAAGTACTGGGAGGAGTTTGTAGGTGACGCAAGGAACGTATGGTTTGGTTTAAGCGCGGATGGCATTAATCCTTTTGGGGAGCAGAGCAGCAATCACAACACCTGGCCCGTGACTCTATGTATCTATAACCTTCCTTCTTGGCTATGCATGAAGCGGAAGTTCATTATGATGCCAGTTCTCATCCAAGGCCCTAAGCAACCCGGCAACGACATTGATGTGTACCTAAGGTCATTAGTTGAAGAACTTTTACAGTTGTGTAATGGAAACGGTGTATGTGTGTGGGATGAGCACAAATAGGAGGAATTTGACCTGCACGTGTTGTTGTTTGTAACCATCAATGATTGGCCTGCTCTCAGTAACCTTTTAGGACAGACAAACAAGGGATATCACGCATGCACGCACTGTTTAGTTGACACCGAAAGTATATACCTGGACAAATGCAGGAAGAATGTGTACCTGGGGCATCGTCGATTTCTTCCGACCAACCATCAATGTCGAAAGAAAGGCAAGCATTTCAAAGGCGAGGCAGATCACTGAAAGAAGCCCGCCATCCGTACCGCTGATCACATACTTGCTATGGTCAATGATTTACAAGTAATCTTTGGAAAGGGTCCCGGCGGACTATCGGTTCCGAATGATGCTGAGGGACGTGCACCCATGTGGAAGAAGAAATCTATATTTTGGGACCTACCCTACTGGAAAGACCTAGAGGCCCGCTCTTCAATCGACATGATGCACGTGACGAAGAACCTCTGCGTGAACCTGCTAGGCTTCTTGGACGTGTATGGGAAGACAAAAGATACACCGGAGGCACGGGAGGACCTGCAACGTTTGCACAAAAAAGACGGCATACCTCCAAAGCAGTATGAAGGTCCTGCCAGCTACACTCTTATCAAAGAAGAGAAGAAATCTTGTTTGAATGCCTGCTCAGTATGAAGATCCCGTCTGGCTTCTCGTCGAATATAAAGGGAATAATAAATATGGCAGAGAAAAAGTTCCAGAACCTAAAGTCTCATGACTGCCATGTGATTATGACGCAACTGCTTCCGGTTGCATTGAGGGGGCTTCTACCGGAAAAAGTTCTATTAGCCATTGTGAAGCTATGTGCATTCCTCAATGCAATCTCTCAGAAGGTGATCGATCCAGAAATCCTACAAAGGTTAAGGAGTGATGTGGCGCAATGTCTTGTCAATTTTGAGCTGGTGTTCCCACCATCCTTCTTCAATATCATGACACACGTCCTAGTTCATCTAGTCGACGAGATTGTCATTCTGGGCCCTTTGAGAGGTTCATGGGAGTCCTAAAAAAATATGTCCGTAACCGCGCTAGACCAGAAGGAAGCATCTCCATGGGCCATCAAACAGAGGATGTCATTGGGTTTTGTGTTGACTTCATTCCTGACCTTAAGAAGATTGGTCTCCCTCAATCGCGGTATGAGGGGTGATTGACTGGAAAAGGCACACTAGGAGGGGACTCAATAATATGTAGGGACGGGCATTCTTGGTCTCAAGCACACTACACAGTTCTATAGAACTCTACCTTGGTGACCGCGTATGTCGATGAACACAAGAACATTCTGCGCTTCAAACACCCGGAGCAGTGTGACGACCGGATTACATGTGAACACATCAGGACTTTCGGCAGTTGGTTGGAAACACGTCTCAGAGGTGACAACACTGTTTCTGATGAGCTGTACTCGTTGGCCAGGGGACCATCTTCGACTGTATTGACTTACAAAGGATACGAGATAAATGGGAATACATTTTACACGATCGCCCAAGATCAAAAGAGCACCAACCAAAACAACGGTGTCCGCTTTGATGCAACAACCAAGAGGGGAAAGAACACATATTATGGTTACATACACTGGTACGCGTCGGTCCTAAACAAACCATTTTTAATCCCTTTCTGCGACGGCATTTGGAACCGTCGCCAAGTGAGTGTGGGCGATAGGGGGGTCCTTCACACACGACCCAGAAACCGTCAAGGATAGGGCCCCTACAGTACTCCTACTCGTTTCTGCTCGCATTGCCATCGCAGTCAGTATTCTGTGGTGCTACGTTTATGATGCGCGGCCCATCACAAATGGTTCACTATTATAGAATGTGTATGATGCGCGGCCCATCACAAACGGTTCACCGTTAAGAAGATTAGCTAATCGTCGTACGAGTGTCGGACAGGATTACGAAATGTGGGACCGTCGCAACATTGTCGTACACGACAACTGTCGCACACGCTATTCTGTGGTGCAACATTTATGATGCATACTTCATCAGAAATAGTTCATGGTTGCGAATCGTGTACGATAAGGCAACTAACACAAATGTTTAGTTTGCCCGCACCGTTTGTGATATTGTCTGACATCGCACACGCTTTGCAAACGACAACTATGTGCATGCTTGCACACGTTTCCTCTCTGTGAACCGTCTCGGATTATGGTGCATATCACAAACGTTTGTGTTTTACCAACCGTGTGTGCCGTAACAACCTGGAGAGCGTAATTTCACCATAATTTAATTGCTGTTTTTCCAAATTGTACCTGATTTGGATTTGAATTTGAATGTATGCTACAGCTTTATTCATATCCATCAGGTTCAAACAACCAATGCATTATTCGATTCATAGGTACATATGTTCAAGAATTACATAAGAACTAAATAAAGAATGATGAACCACAGTTGTATACTTGTCTATTAAAGACGGTAAAGAAAGAGGCGAAATATATTCTGGTTGCTGAACAAGGTGAAGCGGAATGCCCATATTGTGCCCTCCTCCATGCAGAAGGCACACACGACTCTAGTCCAACCCCTTGTGATGGCCGACCGCCCATCCTCCACGGTCTTCATGAAAACATCTAGATAATCATCGTGTTCTGGTAGAAATACTTTAACCTTTGCATGCCCACCAATCATGTAGTTTGAGAGATAATCTTGAGTAAACTGCTTTGGCAACCACTGCAAAGGAAAAAGATCCAGACGTTGTCATCTAACACAACTCATTATGGGCAGTAAAAAGAAGGTTGCAGAGTTCTTACTTACCATCCTGCAGTTCGCTGTTGTCTTAGATAAAGTGTAAACAAATAGTTTAATTGCCATCTTTGGACCCATTTTACTAACAATCTTTATCAGCTTCCTCACTTGATGCTGGTTCATCGATATCTCATTGCCCCATACGCAGAAAGGGTCGAAACACGGATCTTTACCAATGACATATGTACCTAAAAGCACCAAGTTAATATTAGAAGCTAAACAACAATTGCACAATGATGTAGTACAACACTCATTTATAATATGTCTATATACATCCGTATGTGGTAGTCCATTTCAAATCTCTAAAAAGACAAATATTTAGGAACGGAGGGAGTATCTTATAACATCCAATATACTCACATATTAGATGAATAACATCTTATATTATGGGCCGGAAGGAGTTTAGTTCATTCTTACAAATTATCGGCTGATTAGCTACTGCTGTATCCATGGGTTACAGTTAGTTTGAGCTAGTTCAGGCTCAAATAGCCCTAAAGTATATCTAAACATGAGGGCTAGTTTGAGCTAGTTGCATCTATAACCCACCCAAAAAACTATCCAACCCAAGAGGTGCTAATTGGAGCTAGTTCTCCTAGTGCATTTATTGTCAATCTAACCTTGCCATTCAGACAACTCTTTGGATGGAGTTAGTTTAGGGTTAGTAATGAGCTAGAAACTAACTCTAACCTCTAGCTAAGTTGAGTATCCAAACAGGGTTGTGTTGTTGCTGTTGCTACTGCTGCTCTTCTACGTATATCTAGACATCATTAGAACATTAATGTAACACTCTTCCTTGTTGCTATGTAGCCTAGGATTGCATATTTAGACATTAAGTACAGTGCATGTTGCTATGTAGCCTCAGATATATTACATATGGCCCTAGTTAACCTAACGAAAAAATGGGTTGCAGATATATTCAGTTAAAAGTCCGATTCACCTATTAGTCCCTTATCAGCCGCCGGCCTATATGGTACCAGCTACCGATATCCTGAACAGTGAGCAGATATAAGCCACGGGATGAAACTAACCTCGATGGAAAACAACAGTCGTTCCCAAAATTGTCCTGTGTAGGTACATCGAGAAGCATGTTAAGCACAACAGGCTAAACATCAACCAAAATTATACATGGCAGACAAAATAATCTCCAAAACATAGCTTCAGTGTGCAGGTTTAAGCACGCTAGTAAAGCAAAACAAGTGGAAAGGTGTGCTAACTGCAACATGCCTAACATTTAACAACAAGCAAACATAGTCATTCAAATTGGTATTGTGCCGGTCTAAGTACACTGGTTATGGCTAAATAAAAATGAAAAGGCGTGTTAACTACAAGATGAAGCAACCAGATGTAGTCATTCATAGTGGTATTGTTGAAACTGGTACTGATGAAATTGAACTGCACAGTTCATACTTGCACATATAGAACATCACGTTGTGAATAACTGGAATAAACTAGGCATACTACGAACAACCAAAGATAGCATTTGAAACTGAACATATGCTAACTACAAACAACCGAACAATCAAAAAACTTTAAAAGAGGCATATGCTAGCTATAACAGGCTTAACATCAAGCAAATATATGCATTCCTATCGGTATGTTTAAAACTGGATTGATGAAATGTACTGCACAGTAAATAATTGCACATATAGAGCATCACATTGTGAACAACTGAAATAAACAAGGCATACTGCAAACAACCAGTTATAGCAATTAAAATTGGACATATTCTCACTACACTACAAAAGGGACTCGACAAAACAAATCATGGGTTTCCCCCTGTGAAGAGGCACGGCAAAACAAATCATGGGTTTCCTCACTTGTCACAGATGGGCTCGTTCCCGTGGGAAGAGCACGGACCCTGGATGCGCTCCATGTTGTCGCAGATGGGCTCCTTCCCCTTGGAAGAGCACGGCTGTAGGGTGCCCTCCCTGATGTCGCAGACGGGCGCTTTCCCCTTGGAAGAGCAGATGGGCTCTTTCCCCTTGGAAGAGCCAGAGAGGGTGCCCTCCTCGTGGCCGCCGTCGATGAGGTCTGACTTGGAAGCTGTGGATCCCAAGCCAGCGTCGCAGAACGTGTCCTTCAGAAATGACAAAAGGGGCTCGAGGCGATGTAGAATGGCAAATTGTTGACAGCGAGCCAGAGGAGATCAGCGGTGGGGCCATGGATGAGATCAACAGCGGTTGAACCCGAGGGGTTGGGGGTGGGCCACTTAACCTGTGACACAGCCCGCCTCCAGCCGTCGCTGTCGATGACCTTGATGTCGTAGCCGGCGGCCGAGACATGCCCACATACTCTAGCCTGCTGCTTGAGTGCCTACCGCCAGTAATGGTCGTCAGCTTCCTCAGCGACGTCGGGCGAAGAGACCGCTATACACCTATTTTGGGCCAGTCGCTCCTCGAGCTCCACGGGAAGCGTAGCCGGGCTTAGGGTGCGACGCTCTGGAGTGGGGGATGGGGATCTGTGGGAAAGGGGGCGTTTGGTAGGCGTCATCTAAGAAACTCAGGGCGGCCTGGGTATGGAGATCGGTGGGTAAGCTGCACGGGCAAACCGGCAGATGTTGACAATGGAGGCCTTGCGGCGGCGGGGACCTTGCTAGGGTTTTGAGCGAGGGAGGGTGTGTGTGTGCGCGCGCGCACGCCCGAGGAGGTTTTGGTGTGTGTGTGGAGGGGGGCGCGAGGTGTTTGAGGAAATGACGCGAGTACTGAAAATTTTACTACGCGGGATTCAAATGCCGGGTTATTGAAAATTTTGATGATAGTGCATCGCACACGGTCCGGAGATAACAATTGTGTGTTACGAAATAGAAAAAACCCTCGAGGCGGGTAGATATTTTCTAGGGATGCAGGCGGGATTGGGAACAAGAAACATCGCGCACGGTCCGGAGATAACAACCGTGTGTTATGAAATAGAAAAACCCTCGAGGCGGGTAGATATTTTCTAGGGATGCAGGCGGGATTGGGAACAAGAAACATCACACACGGTCCGAAGAGAACAACCGTGTGTTATGAAACAGAAAAACCCTCGAGGCGGGCAGATATTTTTGAGAGGGGGAGCCTCGTGGAGCCCAATGTACTGTGCGGATGTGTGCGTGACAGGTGCACCGGCATGGCGCGCGGTTAGTTTGAGTGAACCGTGTCTGTTCGTCATCTGACTTGTCTAATGTTTATAAATTTGGCGAAAAATGACGCGGGAGAGGGTCAGAACACGAACACACTTGCATGTGGACCAAATTTATGTATCAAAAGGGTGGTTTGATTTTCAAATACCAAATGCAACTTCGATGTGGCACCTCTCTCGCAAAGCGCACGGTATTGCTTGCCCCCACCCCCCTCGTGTCGGCACGAAGGGAATCCTAAGCTATGAATGCATGCCCCCTCCCCCCAATCGAGGTTCACCTAGCAAAGTGCGAAGTAGCTAGCAGCCCCCCTCCCTCGTGTCGGCACGAAGGGAATCCTAAGCTATGAATGCATGCCCCCCAACCGAGGTTCACCCTAGCAAAGTGCGAAGTAGCTAGCAGCCCCCTCCCTCGTGTCGACACGAAGGGAATCCTAAGCTATGAATGCATGCCCCCCAACCGAGGTTCACCCTAGCAAAGTGCGAAGTAGCTAGCAGCCCCCTCCCTCGTGTCGGCACGAAGGGAATCCTAAGCTATGAATGCATGCCCCCCAACCGAGGTTCACCTAGCAAAGTGCGAATTAGCTAGCAGCCCCCCTCCCTCGTGTCGGCACGAAGGGATTCCTAAGCTATGAATGCATGCCCCCCAACCGAGGTTCACCTAGCAAAGTGCAAAGTAGCTAGCAGCCCCCCTCCCTCGTGTCGGCACGAAGGGAATCCTAAGCTATGAATGCATGCCCTCCCCCAACCGAGGTTCAACCTAGCAAAGTGCGAAGTAGCTAGCAGCCACCCCTCCCTCGTGTCGGCACGAAGGGAATCCTAAGCTATGAATGCATGCCCCCCCAACCGAGGTTCACGTAGCAAAGTGCGAAGTAGCTAGCAGCCCCCCTCGTGTCGGCACGAAGGGAATCCTAAGCTATGAATGCATGCCCCCTCCCCCCAACCGAGGTTCACCTAGCAAAGTGCGAAGTAGCTAGCAGCCCCCCCACCTCCCTCGTGTTGCCACGAAGGGAATCCTAAGCTATGAATGCATGCCCCCCAATTGAGGTTCACCTAGCAAAGTGCGAAGTAGCAACCCCCCCTACACACACACACTTTCAGTCGGCGGGCCAGAGAGGCATATATCTCACCAAGATGGATCGTAAAACGGACCAAGAATAATCCACCTTGGTCGTACAACCTCTCTCTTGTTGTTGGTCAAAGTGATGGCCGTCCATGCGACCCCGGAGATGGGCTAGCTCGCCAATAATCACGCAAGTAGCTAGTCCCCGAACACAACCACTGCATGCATGTGGCCCAAACATATGTCTGGAGAGGTGTGCTTTTGAGTAACAATGGAACAACTTTGATGTGGCACCGTGATTTAGAACTAGAAATCCCCACATTGAGTGAGGGTTAGGTTGACGATGCATATGTATGTTATACCACACTTCAAGCCAACAACGGGGATTCATGCATGTATGTGTGCATAGTATATGCGCTCAAACTTAACTAGGTCTGAATCTCACCATGACCTATACTACGATAACACGAACCAAATGAAGAATCCGCCATGGTAACCTATCTTGTTGTTGGTCAAGGTGATCATGGATGTCCACGCGGGCCCATGAATATATAGGCTTGTCATTGATAACCACGCGAGGGAGTGTATCGTTCGAAGGCAACCACTACATGCATATGTATGGAGGTGATGCGTGCATGCATGTTTGAATACACAACATTGATGTGGCGCGTGTGTCAAAAATCGTACACTAGCTCCCCACACAGAGCGAGATCGGTTCATGATGTGTCGTTGTACTAGCCACTTCGACTCGATGGGAGGGATTTTTGCATACACATGCATGTGTGTGTGCTCAAACTGTATCATGCTTGTCATCCCAGAGCAAAAATAATAATCCCCTCCTAAGTCAAATTAACCTCTCTTGTTGTCAGGCAAAAAGTAGTGATGGACCAAGCGGGCCCACAGATGGAAAGCATCGATATCGCTGATAACCGCTTAAGTGGGTGCGAGAGGACAACCACCACCGCTTTGCATGTGGGCCAAACATATATATGTTGAATACCCAAAATGCACAACTTTGATGTGCCACATGCCTCAAAAACCGTAAACCATGCACCCACACAGAGTGAGGTTCATATCAAGCGTACTACATATGATGGTCCCCTTCCCCCCTCTTCACCGCATACTATATGCTCCTGCCGTAATATATGTACAACCCAAAAGAATCCTCATCGATGGTGAAATTAATTAACCTCTCCCGATGTAGGTCAAAGTGATGCATGCATGCATCGACGATGGCCTCGTGGGCCCACAGATGGAAGCGTCACACGTGAGTGTCCTAGCTAGGATATGCATGTGGCCCAAAAAGGTGTTGTGTGATGTTTGAATAACCAATTTCACAATTTTGATGTGGCACGTGCCTCAGTAACCAAAAAATCCCGACACTGAGTGAGGTGTACTTGTTCACGGACGCGTACGTATAGTATATATGCTAGTCCCCTCCCACCTCTTCGACGCGTACTATATACCACCATAACACAAACAAAAAAGATTCTACCTTGCTGGTCAAATTAACCTCACTGTCGGCTGTTCGTCAAAGTGATGGACGACGACCTCGCGGGCCCACAGAAAGCGTCACACGCGAGTATCGAGTGTCGTGTAGGACAACCATTGACTGCATGTGGCCAAAACATTTATGTATGAAAGGGTTGTGTAATGTTTTAAATAACGATTTCACGACTCTGATGTGGCACCGGCCTGCCTAACAAAACGGCCAACCCACACGGTGGCTCACAACTCGTAGTGTACTGCGAGCCACCCGCCACCCCCAGACGCACACACCCACACACACACCGCGAATCCACCGCAACTACGATGCATGTTAAATTAATTATCCCGCGGTGAACATACATGTTACCAAAGGAGGGACGTTTTAATTTCAAAAAATCACAGAGATCATTAAGACGTTTTAGTACATTGATTGATTGATTTTCTATGGGTATAATGTGCAAAAATCAAATTTGAGCTACATGCACACGTGACAGTGCACCTAAATGGATTGCAAAAACACATGTGTCTCACTGGGTGCATGTTTACTCCCGTGAAACAAATTTCAAACATTGAGAATCTTGATTTTTAAATTCTAGTACATCCAAAACTTATTTGAAGTTCATGAAACTTATCGTGTTGTCATATGGACACCAATACAAAGTGGCATTGTACTTTTTTTGTCAAATTTGAGACCAGTTTTGATGTAATCTTTATCTAATTACAGACGAGAGATTATTAATAATTGGGAACCAATATCCCAAATGGATTATTTATTCGAACCATGAGCGTTAGACCAACAATGGATACGTGCCATGCTTCGGTTAAGCAATAAAGCGGCAACATTAATCATCCAAATAGAAAAACAATATACGTTCCACCGCGCGACCCGTGTGCCGTGCGAGCAGGCGTGAGTTGACGGGACGCATGCGAGCAGTCCACCGCGCAGGCAGACGGGGAGGCGTGCGTGCAGGTGTGTGAATTGACGGAGGCGTTCTCGCTGTGCAGTGTCATTGGGAGGCGTGCGAGTAGCTGTGTGAAACTTTGGTAGGCATGCCAGCAGTCTGGTGCGCAGGCTCACCGGGAGGCGAGCCATCGGTTTGACCGCCGCCCGCCTCTCTCGCACAACTCCCACTACTCCATATTAATGGTGCGCCCGAGCGGCCGCACCCCCCATCCTCGCTACGCACACGCAATCCTCTCTCTCCGCTTGCATCCTTGACGCCGCTCTCAGTCCTCAAAGCCGTTAGTGTATGAGGATGGCGCTGAAGCACCCCATCAGAGGGAGTGGCGACGCCGGGGCAGCTAAAGCACCGGAGCACGGCGTGGAGATGGAGACAGAGGTTGCCATCACCGCCGGCAAGTTATCGCTGCACCCTGACGTCGTCGACAGCGTCGAGCTTCCAATCCGGAGGCGGAGTTCCACACGGACTCCGACGACCACTCCGGCGACGACGGACAGCTGGTTAGTCATCTATACCCATTTATGTGTCAAATAGATCATAGGGTTTCTCTGGTTACTCCTGCCTCCCCCTTTTTGGAATAGAAATCCTATGGTTATGTTCTCCCAATCCATGAAATCTGAGTAAGTTTCGTTAGATCCGTGTAGTGTATTGATTGTTTGAATGGCACAGGTGATAAGTGATTAGTTGTTTCATCTGTGCAAATGATTTCTGCTAGTAATCTGACTAGGATTAGTGTTCGTGCTAATAATTCCTAGCCAGGGCTTGACAATTGATTTTGAATGACCTACATATGTTTGTGCCATTATTTTCTTCAAGATTGGTCTATACATAGACGAGTGTGCTTAAAAATCGAACCATAATCTCTGGATATGTATAAATAAATAGGCATAAATTCCTAATCCTACTTCACGGCATGTAATAATTGATTTGATGCCCAATTTGTTTTACTATTTGTATAGGTGCTGTCTGACGATGTGGACAGCGAGGATGAAGATGGCCAGAGGAGGTACAAGAGGCAAATCCTGAGGGAGCTTTATGCGGGAATGCATAACAGGCGTATTAGGACCTGGAACGGCGGCTATGGATGCCCATTTTGCAACCAGAAGCTTCATGACGTGTATCTAAGTGTTCTGGCACATGCAAGAGGACTAGCCGTTGGCTCCTTCAATCAGAAGTATTCTCGCAGGGTGGCGCACGGCGCGTACGCCGAGTACCTGGAGAAGCTTCAGGATCGTGCCGGCCGCATGTGAGATGAGATGTGGGATGGATCAAACTATGTACGCTTGAGTATGCTTAATGACGGTTGAACTATGTACTTATGGTTGAACTATGCTTATGTACGTGTACGCTTATTATCTATGTCTGAGTATGTTAAATATTTTGCCAAATTTTGGTAAATAATACAACGGGGGACCAATAAACCAGGACAGAGGTAGTACACCAATCAAACACGGTTCCCAAAATTGGAACCGTGTGCAATGACTTTCATTTTGCCTGCTGCGTCAATCACACACGGTTCGCTCTAGCAAACCGTCGCCCCCAAAATTCTTTGTGGGACAGAAAACCCTCACCACCCAATTCAAAAAAGAAAAAAGAAAACCCTCACCATCCCCACGTCACAAAAACCCTCACCCCGCCCGCCACCCCCTCGGCCCCTCCAGTACGTTCCCCATTCACACCTGCACAAGCTCCTCCACGTCTATACCATGGCACCGCCTATCGCGGTGGTAAACACTTAGCTCGCCGCCTGTCGCCGCCGCCAGGCTGCCGGCAAAACTCACCGCATTTTGCCACTTCCGCTTGCCGCCGCCTATCGCCATCGACTTTCTCGACGCTGCTCGCGGTCGACCCAGCTCCGCTCGGTTGGGGGAATCTGCGGTACTGAGGGTTCTTTCTCATGGACGACAAGGTAACTAATTTAACGAGATATTATCTCATCTCTTATCCCAGTTCATCTGCCTCCTTTAATCACCCAACGGAAATCGCCGTGAATTCATTTTTATTCGAGCTGATTTGACGGTTTTCTTTCATTCATAGAATGTACAGTGCACCGACACTTCAGGACTTTGCGACCGCCGCCAGAGATTCCATCTCCCTGTACCAGATAACTTGAGGACGCATGCGGTATATTCAATCTCACCCTAAATCGGTTGGCATGGCCTACTTTCCTGAACATATTCTAAATATTGCTACATTTGGATAAAAGGTGCCACATGCACCATATACGTCAAAGGGGATTTTCCCCTCTTCTTTCTATATTAGGCAAATTAATGATGTATTGTTCTTTCGATTACTCTCACATTTCCATGATATCATGTTTACCCTATCTGTTTAATTATAGATTTTTGTCCTTCGATTTTAACTGTTGTACAGTTCTTTCAATTTGGGCCCATATTTGCATGTTACCATATTTTCTTTAACAATCCTACCATTTTCTGCAGAACATCCCTTGCTATGCAACAGATTATGTAGTGCACAATTTTTCCCTTTACATAGATCAAGGCTCCACGGATGTCATACTGCACACAAACCATGGATTTACAATCGTTGCTACTGTAAGACTTGATGAACGTGGTGACTCCTATTTTGGCACTGGCTTTTGGAAAGAAATTGCAAAGTTTTATGTACTGAAAGCTGGCACTAAAATTGCACTGCACATAAAAGGGCCTGGTCATGAGATATATGCTAACTTCCCCGACAAAATCATCCGTCCAGACTTTGTTCGAAGTAAGTTTTCTTTTCAACTATCTGCATGTTGACTTACCCAGCAATGTCAAATGAATTGTGTAGTATTTAAGCAACCAATTGTTATTCCCTTTTCTTACTATATTCCTACCTAATAACTTCTAGTTACCAATACACTTTTCTATTGCCCTGTTTTAACTAAATATTCCCTGTACTCCCATTTCTCTCAGAAAGCGCCGCTGACAAGGAGACTCCAGAGGTGGAGAACGGGGCTGCCAACAAGCGGAGGCGGGGCGAGCTAGAACCGCAAGCGACTCCAGCAGGCCTAGACTTCATCAGCAGCCTCCCCGATGATATGTTGAAAGTCATCATCTCCCTCCTCCCAATCAAATATGCGGTGCAGACAACCCTCCTTTCCCGGCGGTGGCGCCCCCTATGGAACTCCAGCCCTCTCGACCTCATCGACACCCATGAGCTCTGCCATGGCTATCGCAAAAGCTTGGATGCGTTCTTCAAGATCCTCGGCAGTCACGTTGGCCCAACCAAAGGCCTTAGAATGGGCAAGTTCCGTTCCAACGGCAAGGACCGAGCCAAGCTTGACGACTAGTTCCGATCCCCCACCCTAGATCAGTTCGAGGAGCTCAATTTTGATGATGGGCATATGCGGTCACTGCCAACGTCCGCACTCCGTCTCGCGCCCACGCTACGCGTTGCGAAGTTCAAGAACTGCCATTTCCCGCCCCTTAATACGCGCCTGCTCTTATTCTACCACGACTGAAGCACCTCGAGCTCGTCGCCGTCTGCCTCTCAAAGGGTGACATGGAGCGCCTGCTCCGTGGCTGTACTGCACTCAAGTACCTTTGTCTTCAGGCGATCAATGGGTTGAGTACCTTCCACATCACCTCCATGACTCTCCGGACTATTTATGTGTGTTGCTGGTGCGGCTGGAAGACATCACAAGATGTGTACCACGGTATGGTCATTGAGGACACACCTGCACTTGAGACATTACTTGTAGTTGATCAAGAAGGTCCAACAAGAATCAATTTCATTTCTGCGCCGAAATTGACAGTGGCGGGCAACTCGTGTGACAAATACTCCGAACTTGTTATTAGATCCACACCCGTTCAGGTACAACAGCCGCCTTCTACCTCTCCTTCTACAAATTAACATTATTTCTAAGTTTGAAGATGTTTGTTCGTCTGTCATCCAGAAAATGATTCCGACAAGCTTGACCCCGAAACTGCGCACACTGAAGGTCTTGGCACTAGAATCTATCGGCCCCGACCTAGAGCAAGTTGTCAGTTTCCTAAGATGCTTTCCGTGCCTGGAGAAGCTATATATCGAGGTGATGTTCCTTTCCTGTTAAATGTTAACCATAAGGGAGTTCAATTTGTGACACCTTTTTCCAAGTTTACAATGACAATGTACTACGATTTCTGAAGGTTCTTTTGGAGGATTTCAGTACATACATGTCCCCCCCATATTGGTTGCTTGATCCATATGGTTACAATCAATAAGCATTTCTCCTTTGGATTCATCTGTACTAGTTTTCTTAGGGAACTTTTCATCCACTCCAACCTCTTGTGAAGAAGGCTACATTTTTCTAGAATGTAATCAAATGCCCATTTTAATCATGTCAGATCGAAGATGGCATGTTAGTGCATTTTACAAATCCTGCAAACCAAATAGCTTGGCCTGTAGTAATGTTCAAAACTTCATGTAGACACTAACACATTTTCTTCTTTTGCAGATAAGATTAGGCCCAGTGGTGGATAATGTGATACAATATAACAATCACGTCGAATGCCTAGATCTACATCTCTCAGAAATTACTTTGAACTCCTATAGAGGGACCTTACCGGAGATTATATTCGCCAGGTTCTTTGTTCTTAGAGCAAGGGTGCTGAAGGAAATGAGGTTTGCCCTACATTTATTTCGCAAAAATGAATGGTTTGTTGATCAACGCCGGCGCCTGCGGCAGAATGGAGTAGGCTCCAAAAATGCTGAATTTCATTTTGGAACTTCAGATGACAGAGTAATCGGAAGTCATCGTGTCAACCCCATACATGACTTCTCAGTGGCTGACCCCTTTGCAAAAATTGTGAGGTTTCGAAACCAGACTTAGAAGTGGTGATATTAGTTTGAACCTCTCTGATATCCATGTTTAGCGGATCAACGTGAGCGTTTGCAGCTGATGAGCTGAATTTCATTTCTAATATCAGTTTGAACCTTGTAATCTTCGAATTTGAGCCATATAACTCTGGAATTTGAACCTTGTAACATTTCGAGCTTTTGTGGTACAATCGTTGAAATGGCATCGTATGAGACTCGTATATTGCTAGCACTATTTTGACCTTAATATGCAATGGTCTTAGATTTTATTAACCATTCTCGAATCAGTTTACCTTGTCGATCTCACAGCACATGATCTGTATAGCTAACTCGACTGCGATCTTCGACATTATTGCACACAGTTGGTTTCTTCCACCGTGTGCACTGTAGAGCGCATAATTAATTATCGCACTCGAGTGTCCATCATCACCCTTCTGTGTAACTTTGACCTCATCACCCAAGGGTAAACTTATGACCGAAGTCATTCCACACACTTCGTTTTTACAAAGCTTTTCACTACTGCAGGATGCTGCTAATGCGACACTACGATCAGAGAACCTTTCACGAAACTGTGTGCGATGCACTAATCGCAAACGGCGATGTAAAAAACCCGTCAAAAAAGGTGCAAACCGTTTGCGATGGAGGATGCATCAAACACGGTTCAGATTTTAGTTGCGTGTGGGATGCAGGGCATATGGTTCAGTTCAATGAACTGTCTGTGATGATGAGGAACAAAAGAAACGAGTAGCCAGATGAAGGTGTGTGCGATATACAACATACGGTTCACTCGGATGAACTGTTTGTGATTAGGCAACACAAAAGAAACGGTCAGCCAGATGAAGGTGTGTGCGATATACGGCATGCGGTTCACTCGGATGAACTGTTTGCTTTGAGCCGAGAGAACAGAAACGGTTCGATATAACAAGATGTGTGTGATATGCGGCAAACAGGTCTGTAATCAGAAATGTGTGCGAAGATCCATAATAACACAGACAATTGCTGCTAATAAGCCGTGTGTGTTGTGGGCAAACGCTTGGTGGTATACAATTGTCAGCGATTGATCAAATCATCACCGACGGGTTCCCTAGGAGGGTCCGTGTGCGATGTCATTGCACACAGAACAACATCACATGTACTTATACCTTATAAGGACTTGATTCCATAAACAGATTGAACATCGAATTACATATGTGGCTAGTACACACATGACCTTTGCACACACGAAAGTATGTTCCAAAATGCCTAGGAAACTCAAATAATGTATAAAAAAGCAAAACAAACCATGAATAATTTCATATTTTTAGGACGACACTACTATATATAGTTGCATGTTGCCTCTGTAAAATAAATCAAGGCGGGAAGAGACAGCGTATGTCGTTTCGCACACATAGGTGACAAGGTCCCTCTCGGAACCATGAGCCTGTTTGAGAGAAGCTCTGGTTTGTAAGAAGTTTGTACCAAAACTTGTCACAAATTGGACAAACAGTAACAGTGATGTTCTTTCCCTATGTTGTGAATGCTTATAATATTTATGTCTTAATGAAAGAAATGGCAAGCCATTGGCCCAGTATGAAAGAAAATATGGGTCAAAACTGAGTTGAAAAGGGAAACAATATCTAACTCCAACTTACAAACAGTACAAAAGCACGAGGATTAATTGCTCATCAGGTTTAGACAAAATCTAGATTGAACTGACAATGACATCTAACTCAACCAAAGTTTTCGGCAGTCACAATCAAATGGATCGGTCTGATCCATAAAATCAAGATACCCGGCCAGAAATTCTACTGGTACATGATGACAAGCTGTTGTAAATAGAAGCCGAGCATGATCATAAGCCCTTTGGTCCACCTGAAACTTCTTTTTATGTTGTTCAACACTTGCAGCCGTAAGAAATTTCTTGTCGAAAAACTTAATCCTCACGGACAATAGTGCCCTCACATTCAACATGAAGAATGTGACAAAGCTAGTGTTTGCACTGTTGGATGCATATCCTTCCAGTGTTACTGTCTTCAAACGAATGTCATGAGATCTGAGAAAATCCCGGTGCTTCTTGAACCATCGATTGGTTATACCTTTTTCTCCATGTGTTAGTGCCTAAATAGAGATGAAGATTGAAAACAGTTAATGTCTAAAAAGATTATGTTGAAAGAGTGATAGCTCAATGATTAATTATAGTACATTATATATGGGCTTTCAATGTGCGTGAAATCATCACCTTTATATACAAATTCTCCAGACATGGAAAGCATTGCAGCAAGCCAATAATCGTGTTCAAATCAAAACACCACATACTGATATGTAAGGTCTTGACAGAATTCACCACCACTCATAGGACAGACAAGCTCTTCATTGAGCATAGAACATAATATTATTACCAAAAGTGTACTCCAAGATGATACTTAACTTATGCACACAAATGAAAAAGGCAGATTACAAAAGTTTACGTGAATAATATATAGTACCTCAATAGGTGTGGAGCCAAACACCATTTTGAACCATCTAAAAGGATCACGAATTGCACCCAAGGTCTCCAGTTTAGGCGCAGAGACTATAGTTATTTGCGAAGGTACTATACCAGAATCAAGGATCAACCTTTGAAGTGAAGGGGCATCTTCGATGATGAGATCATGTCCAAAAAAAAATTCCCATGCTTACAAGGTGGGGCGACTTTATTTTGAGACAACGGATATGAATTTCCATTGCAAAAACAAGCAGCAAGCGCTCCAGGGCAGGGCAGCTGGAGTGATGATGCTGTGCAGTGCGGCCTCCGACAGATCAACCACCACAAGTGCAAGTTTTTTTAGCAGTGGGAGTCGAAGCATTTGTACCAGATTGTCTACTAGATGGCATCGGGAAAAGGTGGCGGTGTTGAGAGAGGAGGAAAACCACGTGATGGACATCGGTGGTGAGGGCACAGATACATCGGTTCGTGGTATGTTACATACATAGTCATGGTAGAACTCAAGCTGCTGGAGTTTATCGAATTGACGGGATGTCTGCCAGGCGGCCACCGTGCAGGGTATGTCTAGCAGGTAGCATGCCGGGATGCAGATGCGTTGAACGGAGCCCCCGTGGGAGGAGATGATGGCTCCGGGGAGTTCAGAATCATCATCGACAGATAGCTGACGATAGTCGAGATTAAGAGGCGCGGTGCGCCACAGAGTGCGCCACCAAGATGCGAGGACTTGTGTGCGGCAGCCATCCTTGGTGGGGAGAAGGGAGATGATCTCCCCAAGGATTCCGTCCGGGAGATCGCTGATGCGGTCCGCCGGAGATTCTACTGGTTCCTCAGGTCCAGGGGGGCGCTTCTAGCCGCACAGCCGGGTCCAAGATCTACATCCGGCGGCGGCGCTAGTCGGAGCCTCGTTTGTGTTCATACCAATCTGAAAGAAAAAATTGGCATAACATGTAGGACATTCGAAATCAATTCCCAAGATCAGGAAGAAAAAAGGCACAAACATATATGTAGGTGACTAACCGGTTTTCCGTCGGAGTCGCAGTTGTTGCCGGAGTTGCTGTTGACCTCCGGCTCCAGCTGGGGGGGGGGGCATGACGGCGCCGACGAATTCAAGGTCATGCTGCTACCCGCATGAGACATCGTCGGCGGCGACGGAAACCTCTGTGGCCAGCTTGACGCCTTGTGCGGGTGCTTCACCAGCCCCGGCGTCGCCACTCCCTCCGACGGTGCGCTTCGGCGGCATCGTCATACACTCCAGAGTCCAGACGTCAGTGACCACTGTGGACCAGGGGTGTGGCCGCCTATTATGGCCGGCGGCTCGGGCGCGCAATTAATACGGACTAGTGGGAGCGAGGCAGGTGCGGTCAAAAGTTGTCTCGCCTCCCGGTGAGCCTGTGCGGCGGACGTCTGCCATTCGTACCATCATTTCACACATCTACTCGCACGCCTCCTCGTCGATACACACACCTGCACGCATGCCTCTCGGTATGCCTGCGCGGCAGACTGCTCGCATGCGTCCCATCACCTCACGCCTGCTCGCACGACACACAGGGCATGTGGGAGCACGTATATTTTTTGGTTTATTTTTTGTCGCTTTACTGCTTCACTAAACCTTTGCGTTGAAGAGATGCACAAATCCTGCATTGAACATCCCGCACGCTTCCCGGTGAACCTGCGCACCGGACGAGTTTTGGATTTACTAGAATTTAAAAACTAGGCATCTAAATGTTTTTGCCGGCAATCAACAGTCCCCTAGTGTTTGAAATCCATTCTCATTTCTTGCATGGGACCTAAGCATGCACATAAGGACACAGATTTGATTTTTCAACCAATTTATAGTCACTGGAGCATGCGCATGTAGTTCAAATTTGAATTATACACATAAATGCATTGAAAACTCAGTTAATGGATAAAAATGTCCAAATGAACCCCGAAAAATCACAAAAATTGACACAACACTCCTGTTGTTCTATGTTGGCACAAGAAAAAAATTTGAAAGCAATAAGAGGCAATGGATATCATTTCGTCCACAAAGGTGGGACGTTCCCTACCGAAAACCATCATGCTTGTTGTGAGAAGCTCCAGTTTATGAGAAGCATATACCCAAACCTGCCCCAAATGGGACAAAATTTGTACCACGGCATGTTGATGCCGCTCCATGATAGCATGCCAAGTTTCATGAATTTCAGACGAGTTTTGGATTTACTAGAATTTAAAAACCAGGCATCTCAATGTTTTGCCGGCAATCAACGGTGCCCTGGTGTTTGAAATTCATTCCATTTCTTGCATGGGACCTAAGCATGCACCCAAGGACACAACTTTGATTTTTCAACCAATTTATATGCACTGGAGCACGCGCATGTAGTTCAAATTTGAATTATGCACATAAATGCATTGAAAACTCAGTAAATGCATAAAAATATCCAAACGAACCCCGAAAAATCACAAAAATTCACACAACACTCCTGTTGTTCTATGTTGGCATGAGAAAAAAACTTGAAAGCAATAAGAGGCAATGGACATCGTTTCGTCCCCAAAGGTGGGACGTTCCCTACCGAAAACCATCATGCTTGTTGTGAGAAGCTCTGGTTTGTGTGAAGCATATACCCAAACCTGCCCCAAATGGGACAAAATTTGTACCACGGCATGTTGATGCCGCTCCATGATAGCATGCCAAGTTTCATGAATTTCAGACGAGTTTTGGATTTACTATAATTTAAAAACCAGGCATCTCAATGTTTTGCCGGCAATCAACGGTGCCCTGGTGTTTGAAATTCATTCCCATTTCTTGCATGGGACCTAAGCATGCACCCAAGGACACAACTTTGATTTTTCAACCAATTTATATGCACTGGAGCATGCGCATGTAGTTCAAATTTCAATTATGCACATAAATGCATTGAAAACTCAGTTAATGCATAAAAATGTCCAAACGAACCCCGAAAAATCAGAAAAATTCACACAACACTCCCGTTGTTCTATGTTGGCACGAGAGAAAACCTTGAAAGCAATAAGAGGCAAGGGATATCGTTTCATCCCCAAAGGTGGGACGTTCCCTACCAAAAACCATCATGCTTGTTGTGAGAAGCTCTGGTTTGTGAGAAGCATATACCCAAACCTGCCTAAAATGGGACAAAATTTGTACCATGACATGTTGATGTCGCTCCATGATAGCATGCCAAGTTTCATGAATTTCAGACGAGTTTTGGATTTAATAGAATTTAAAAACCATGCATCTCAATGTTTTGCCGGCAATCAACGGTGCCCTGGTGTTTGAAATTCATTCCCATTTCTTGCATGGGACCTAAGCATGCACCCAAGGACATAGCTTTGATTTTCCAACCAATTTATATGCACAGGAGCATGTGCATGTAGTTCAAATTTTAATTTGCACATAAATGCATTGAAAACTCAGTTAATGCATAAAAATGTCCAAACGAACCCCGAAAAATCACAAAAATTCACACAACACTCTTGTTGTTCTATGTTGACACGAGAAAAAAACTTGAAAGCAATAAGAGGCAATGGATATCGTTTCGTCCCTAAAGGTGGGACGTTCCCTACCGAAAACCATCATGCTTGTTGTGAGAAGCTCCGGTTTGTGAGAAGCATATACCCAAACCTGCCCCAAATGGGACAAATTTGTACCACGACATGTTGATGCCGCTCCATGATAGCATGCCAAGTTTCATGAATTTCAGACGAGTTTTGTTTCGGCGTTCTGGGAACGGGGGTCCCCAGACTTGCCTGCCTGCGGCCTACGGCGTGGCCCCACCAGCGGCCCTGTACGACCCATCTTCACCAGCAAACACCCAAGACCCTCGCGAGGGGCCAAGCCTCGCGAGGCGGACGACACAAGACCGCCTTGGGAGCAGCCTCACCAGGGTGGCTCGCGAGGGGGGGAGAGGTCAAGGCAAAGGGGAACCTCGCAAGCTTCCCGTGACATAAGCCATGACGACCAAGGCCAGGCGGGCGCCAGCGCGCACACTGTCCTTGTTTCCTCTTTGGTGCTAAAGGGGCAAGCGCGGGCGAGGAGTCCTGAGGCATCAGGCAAAGGTTTCCATATCGGTGCAACGTGACCAAGACCAGAAGGACGACAAGACAGAGGTCACCGTGGAGCCCAAGGCGGCGTCACAACCAGAGCCTTTAGCAGGCGAAGACCACCTTTAGTCAGGATAGCTTGTACTACCTGTTCCCCTTCAAACTGGCCATTGTGGAATCCCTTCCCGCTCAATATTTGGGAAGAGGACTCGGGCCTCTATAAATAGGACTAGCCACCACCGTAGGAGGCAACTCATCTCGGATCGGAGCCATTCCATCCTCAACCACCACACAAGCTCACCAAGCACAAGAACACCTTTCCTCGCGAGGCTGTTCTTCCCTTGTAACTGTTCATCCTCAGCCCAAGAGACAATCCACCACACCACACTGGAGTAGGGTATTACACCACAACGGTGGCCCGAACCAGTATAAATCTTGTGTCCCTTTGTTCTTCGGGTTCGTCGAGCTAGGCCGTGAGATCGTGGAGTGTGTGAGCTTAGGGGGAGGAGAGATCTTCATGCGCACCCCAGTATTCGAACCTTGAGGGTTTTGCCGGAACCCATGATCCGACATTTGGCGCGCCAGGTAGGGGTGCGCCGAAATCTTCCTTCCGTCGATCCACGCTCCTCCACCACCTCGCCTCACCCCCATGGCCACCGCCGCTCTTCCGGCTGCAAGGACTGATGCCCATGGCGAGGCCAGGGGGCTCCGAGCCTTGGCCCCCGCCTTACAGTAGGTGCAGTGGCCGCCCAAGTTCAAGCCGGAGATGCCACCGTGCTACGACGGCGCGGCAGACCCGTCGGCTTTCTTGCTGGCATACGAGGAGGCCGTCCTGGAGGCCGGGGCGACGAGAAGGTCATGGCCAACTGGCTCCCCATGGCCCTCGCTGGTGTGCCGCGCGCCTGTCTCCTCCATCTGTCGGGATCTTCTGTGGCCTCCTGGGGGGAGCTGCGCGACCTCTTCATCGTGCGCTTCGGGGGACCCGCACCACCCGTCGTTGCGGCTCTCCTCGGTGGCTCGCAGGCGCCGCCCTCGGACCGTCACGCCAAGCCGTTCTTCCGCCAGATCGGCGCCGCCTCCACGCGGCAGGGGGCTCCCCCGGGTTACGCGGCGCCCAAGGCCGACCTGACCTTCGACTCGGGGGATCACCCGGTCTCCACCGTCGGCTCGGGCGTGCTCCCGATGCTTTGCACGCCCACCATCTGCAGCGTAGCCGTTAGGAAGACCCTCATCGATGGTGGCGCCGGCCTCAACGTGCTCTCTATGGAGGCTTTTAGCCTCCTTCACGTACCGCTTGAGCGGCTCCGCCCCAGCAAGCCCTTCTCCGGGGTCGACGGCGGCTCCTCCAACCCCCTGGGGCAGATCTGCCTCCCTGTGACCTTTGGCACCCGCGACAACTACCGCATTGAGCTAATCGACTTCGACATCGCCCGCATTGACTTACCGTACAACGCCATCCTCGGGTACCCGGCGCTGGCGCAATTTATGGCAGCTACTCATCCCGCCTACAACCTCATGAAGATGCCAGGGAGCAAGGGCGTCCTCACTGTGGCCGGGGACACCGAGGAAGCCTTGGCTGCCCTCAAAGTCGCTTTCAGGGCCACAGCGGCAGCTTGCCCGGCCGACAAGGTCGTGCCCCGGGCCAAGGGGGCTACACCGACCAAGAAGAAGCATCAATTTACTCAAGGCCAGGCCAAGACGAAGCAAGTACCAGTCGACGAGGACGGGGCTTCAGGCGCCACCTTTACTATAGGCGCCGACCTCGCCCCAGATCAGGAAAGGGAGCTGGTGGACTTCCTCAGGGCGAACAAGGAAGTGTTCGCCTGGGAGCCCAAGCAGCTAGTTGGGGTCCCGAGAGAAGTGATTGAGCATCATCTGAAGGTATGCCCCAACGTGCGCCCTATGAAGCAGAGGGCGAGGCGACAGTCCGTAGAGAAGCAGTCCTTCATCATTCAGGAAACCCGCAAGCTGGAGGTGGCAGGCGTCATCCGCGAGGTCCGGTACCCAGAATGGCTGGCGAACCCCGTCGTCGTGCCGAAGAAAGGAGGAAAGGAGCGCATGTGCGTTGACTTCACCAACCTCAACAAAGCCTGCCCACAAGACCCATTCCCGTTACCGCGCATCGACCAGATTGTTGACTCCATCGCAGAGTGCGACCTGCTATGATTCTTGGATGCATTCTCAGGCTATCACCAAATCAAGATGGCGGTGGAGGATGTGGAGAAGACGGCCTTCCTGACCCCGTGCGGGGTGTACTGCTACACATGCATGCCATTCAGACTGTGCAATGCAGCAACAACCTTTCAGCGGCTGATGCACATCGCCTTGGGGCAGCAGCTCAGCAGAAACACTGAGGCCTACGTCGACAATATTGTGGTGAAGTCTCGGGAGGCGGGAACTTTGATTCAAGACCTGGAGGAGACCTTCGCGAGCCTACGCCAAGTGGAATTGCGGCTCAACCCGGAGAAGTGCGTGTTTGGTGTCCCTTCCGGCAAGCTGCTTGGTTTCCTCGTGTCCCACAAGGAGATCGAGGCCAACCCGGAGAAGGTTAGGCGATCAAAGACATGAGCCCACCGCAAACCCTCAAGGAGATGCAGAAGCTTGCCGGCTGCGTAACTTTGCTGGGGCGCTTCATCTCCAAGCTGGGGGAGTGCGTCCTACCATTCTTCAAGCTGATGAAGAAGAAAGGCCAGTTCGAATGGACCCCAGAGGCTGACCTGGCATTTCAAGACCTCAAGAGATACTTGACCAGCTCGCTGGTGATGGTGGCACCTCGTCCTCTTGAGCCCTTGGTACTCTACCTGTCTGCCACACCCCACTCCGCTAGCGCGGCACTGGTGGCCCTCAGAGAGGAGCGCCAGGTCAAGAGCCCGCCAAAGGGAGCCGCCAAGCCGGACGAGGAAGCACAACACCAAGGCAATGCTCCTGAGACAACGGCTGCCCCGGCAATTCATCAAGCCCCTGAAGCCGGAAATCCACAGGAAACACCTCAGCCCCCGAGAACCAAAGACTCCACCAGCTCTTCCGCCCTCGTTGACCACCCAGTGTACTTCGTCAGCATAGTGCTACGGGATGCGAGAGCACGATACCCCATGCCTCAGAAGCTCTTGCTCGCGCTCCTGGTAGCCTCGCGTAAGCTGCGCCACTACTTCCAGGGTCATCCCATCAAGGTCGTCTCAGCTTATCCGTTGGAGAGAGTACTCAGGAGCCCCAATGCCGCAGGAAGGGTTGCCGAATGGAACATCAAGTTGCAAGCGTTTGACTTGGAGTTCAGCACAACCAGGGTTATCAAGGGGGCTGCACTCGCTGACTTTGTGGTAGAATGGACCGATGCCCCGGAACTCGAAGCAGGCGAGAACTAATCCCTCACGCCAGGGAGCGAGGCGCCGGATGGCTGGGTCATGTACTTCGACAGCGTGTTCGCGCGCCAGGGCGCGGGGGCTGGAGCAGTGCTTATCTCGCCCACCCAGGACAATCTCTACTACGTCGTGCAGCTCTGCTTCCAGCAAGGCGAGAAGGTCTCCAATAACATTGCTGAGTACAAAGGTTTGATCGCCGCATCAAAGTAGCAGCGGCCTTGGGAGTGAAGCGCCTCACCGTCAAGGGTGACTTTCAGCTCCTCGTCAACTTCTCCAACAAGGTGTACGGGCCAAGGGACGAGCACATGGAGGCGTACCTTGCGGAGGTACGCAAGACGGAGAAGCAGTTCCTGGGTCTGGAGTTGCAGCATGTGCCCCGCGACACGAACAAGGAAGCTGATGAGATCGCCAAGAGGGCGTCAAAGCGTCAGCCCCAGGAACCAGGTGTCTTCGAGGAGCGTCTCTTTAAGCCCTCAGCGGCCCCACCAACCGCTGAACCTGCACCGCCTCGGGAGGAACTCCCCTCGCCGCCGACTTCAGGAGCCCCCGCCTGTTGCCCAACCTCGGGAGCGCGTCTGCTCCCTGAGCTCGAGCCTCACGAGGGGTGCTGGATCGAGGAGTTCAAGGCATACCTAACGCAAGGCACGTTCCCAGAGAAGGAAGAAGACGCGGAGCGTGTGGCCCGGCAGGCTACGGCGTACTGCATCCAGGACGATGAGCTATACAGGAAGCGGCCAAATGATGTTTCTCTGCGATGCATCTCCAGGGAACAGGGGAAGGATTTGCTGGCTGACATACACGGCGGAGACTGCGGGCACCACTCGTCATCGCGCACCTTGGTTGGCAAGGCTTTCTGCAGTGGGTTCTACTGGCCCACGGCACTCAACGACGCGGTCGAACTGATAAAATCCTGCGAGGCCTGCCAATTCCACGCCAAGCAGATCCACCAGCCAGCTCAGGGCCTCCAAACTATCCCGCTCGCATGGCCGTTCGCGGTCTGGGGGCTGAATATCCTGGGCCCATTCCCTCGAGCGCCTGGAGGCTATCGCTACCTCTATGTCGCCATCGACAAATTCACCAAGTGGGCGGAAATGGAAGCCGTTCACACCATCCCAGTTGGGTCAGCAGTCAAGTTCATCAAGGGCCTCATAAGCCGATTTGGGGTCCCTAACCGCATCATCACCGACAATGGCTCATAGTTCACTAGCAATCTCTTCAAAACATATTGCACTAACCTTGGAACACAGATCTGCTACGCCTCCGTGGCGCACCCTAGGAGCAACGGCCAGGCCGAACGCGCCAACGCGGAAGTCCTGAGGGGCCTCAAGACCAGGACCTTCAAGAAGAAGCTCAAGGCCTGCGGCAGGGGCTAGCACGACGAGCTCCAGTCCGTGCTGTGGTCCATCCATACTACCGCCACCAAGCCGACAGGCGAGACCCGTTCCTCCTCGTCTATGGAGCAGAAGCGGTTCTCCCACTTGAGGTCAGGTATCGCTCCACACGGGTCCTGGCGTTTGATGAAACGCAGCAGGATGCCATGCAGGGGATGGACCTCGTGCTGGGGGAGGAACGCTGCCGTGAAGCCTCGCTCCGAGCTGTGAAGTACCAGCAGGCGCTGCGGCGGTACCACTGCCGCAGCGTCTGCTCCAGGACGCTCGAGGTGGGTGATATCGTCCTGAGGCGGGTGCTCTCCAGGGAAGGGCTGCACAAGCTCTCACCCATGTGGGAGGGTTCGTTTCGGGTCGCCCATGTCTCCAGGCCTGACGCCGCGCGCCTGGAGACGCAGGACAGGATCCCCATCCAGAACGCCTGGAACATCCAGCACCTCCGGAAGTTCTACCCATGAAGAAAGGCCCAGTGCCTGTGAAGACGGCCCAGTGCCTGTGAAGGTCTCCGCTCGTGACACTCTCACGTAATAATGAGTGGGGATGTACATGCCCCGGAGTCTCAGGAGTGCCGCCCTCGGGCCTCGGGGGCTCCCTCCCACGTCCTAGTGGCAGCACTTAGCTCCGCGCTCGTGAGAAGACAGAAGACTAGACTAGGTGCCGGACGCGGCTTTTCATTTGCTTTCCGCAGTTGGCTTGCCCCTCTTTAATGAGAATTTGCTTTCCGGTGTTCCTTGCTTGCTTGGTTTCCCTGCCCTTTTCCCCCCTTGTCTTCTGCCCTCGGTTCCTCGTTTTGACCCATTCTCTCCCTCGCATGCCTCGCGAGGGGGCTGGACAGGTGCCTCGTGAGCGTTTTCCTGTTCTTCGCAAGGCACCCTCGCTCGAGCTCGCAAGCTGGTGTACCTCCCTTAATCCGTGCCCCTCGGGTACCGTGATGCGAGGCGCTGGGTCATGGCCGGCCGCGCCTGCGACCAGGGCTCGGAAGAACTCAGAGAGTAAGAGTTTCCTAATGAATTTTTGTAGTCCCCAAACGCCTCCCGAGCCATGGAGGACTCGTCAGGTACTAACACATGCTTCACTAGGCGGAAACTACCACTTCGAGCGTGTCGAGCTAAGTTATTCCTATGCACCTACATAAAACGTTGATGCTGCAACATAACATAGGAAAGATAAACATAGCATAGCCACTTGGAAATCATAGTTGTTACACGCCCCAGCGGGGCCCCATACTTGTCTCTCTCTTAATGTAGGAAGGAAGGAAAAAGCGAAACAAAAGTGGCACATGCTCCCGCGGCAGTTCGCGAGGATGGGCCTATGGCGCTCTCCCGAGCTCAGCCAGACCCCTCCTCGCGCTTCACTGGAGCGCGGCGATGGGACGACCCGCTGCCACCTTCGAAGCGGGCACGGCAGCGCGGTGGATGGTCGTAGCCGCCGCTGCTGGAGCCGTCGCCGGAGGAAGAACCGCCGTAATTGGACGAGCAGCGGCCTGCTCCGAGGGCAGGGCCATCCTCACCCTCGCCGCGACCGTCGCCAAGACCGAGCACCTCGTCGCCGTCATTGACCTCGGGGAAGCACCCGAAGCGCCGGCCGTCTTCTCCGAACACCCTCACGTAGAGGGTCGCGTTGCCATCGTATTTGAAGTGGAGGGTGCACTGCCTGCCCAGGCCGCGCGCGTAGGCAAACGTCTGCCAGCCATGGGCCAGGGCTGCGTTGCCCGTGACGGAGACCTCAACCATGACCCAGGAAGCTTTGCTGCAGCAGCCGTCCGCTTGCTGCCAGAGCCCGCCTGGACCTGTGGCCGGTAGCTCGCTGCTACCTCTTGAGCACTGCGTTGGTTTTTCCCTTGAAGAGGAAAGGGTGATGCAGTGAAGTAGCGTAAGTATTTCCCTCAGTTTTTGAGAACCAAGGTATCAATCTAGTAGGAGACCACGCTCAAGTCCCTCGCACCTACACAAACAAATAAGAACCTCGCAACCAACGCGATAAAGGGGTTGTCAATCCCTTCACGGTCACTTACGAGAGTGAGATCTGATAGAAATGATAAGATAATATTTTTGGTATTTTTATGATAAAGAGAAATAAAGATGCAAAGTAAAATAAAAGGGAATAGAAATAGCTAAGTGTTGGAAGATTAATATGATGGAAAATAGACCCGGGGGCCATAGGTTTCACTAGTGGCTTCTCTCAAGAGCATAAGTATTACGGTGGGTGAACAAATTACTGTCGAGCAATTGATAGAATTGAGCATAGTTATGAGAATATCTAGGTATGATCATGTATATAGGCATCACGTCCGTGACAAGTAGACCGACTCCTGCCTGCATCTACTACTATTACTCCACACATCGACCGCTATCCAGCATGCATCTAGAGTATTAAGTTCATAAGAACAGAGTAACGCTTTAAGCAAGATGACATGATGTAGAGGGATAAACTCATGCAATATGATATAAACCCCATCTTGTTATCCTCGATGGCAACAATACAATACGTGCCTTGCTGCCCCTGCTGTCACTGGGAAAGGACACCGCAAGATTGAACCCAAAGCTAAGCACTTCTCCCATTGCAAGAAAGATCAATCTAGTAGGCCAAACCAAACTGATAATTCGAAGAGACTTGCAAAGATAACCAATCATACATAAAAGAATTCAGAGAAGATTCAAATATTGTTCATAGATAAACTTGATCATAAACCCACAATTCATCGGTCCCGACAAACACACCGCAAAAGAAGATTACATCGAATAGATCTCCACGAGAATCGTGGAGAACTTTGTATTGAGATCCAAAGAGAGAGAAGAAGCCATCTAGCTAATAACTATGGACCCGAAGGTCTGAGGTAAACTACTCACACATCATCGGAGAGGCTATGGTGTTGATGTAGAAGCCCTCCGTGATCAATGCCCCCTCCGGCAGGATGCCGGAAAAGGCCCCAAGATGGGATCTCACAGGTACAGAAGGTTGCGGCGGTGGAATTAGGTTTTCGTGGATGCCTCTGATGGTTTGGGGGTACGTAGGTATATATAGGAGGAAGAAGTACGTCGGTGGAGCAACATGGGCCCCACGAGGGTGGAGGGCGCGCCTAGGGGGGGGGGTAGGCGCACCCCCTGCCTCGTGCTCTCCTCGTTGCTTTCTTGACGTGGACTCCAAGTCCTCTGGATCACGTTTGTTCCGAAAATCACGTTCCCGAAGGTTTCATTCCGTTTGGACTCCGTTTGATATTCTTTTTCTGCGAAACACTGAAATAGGCAAAAAACAGCAATTTGGGCTGGGCCTCCGGTTAATAGGTTAGTCCCAAAAATAATATAAAAGTGTATAATAAAGCCCATTAAACATCCAAAACAGAATATAATATAGCATGGAACAATCAAAAATTATAGATACGTTGGAGACGTATCAAGCATCCCCAAGCTTAATTCCTGCTCGTCCTCGAGTAGGTAAATGATAAAAACAGAATTTTTGATGTGGAATGCTACTTGGCATAATTTTCAATGTAATTCTCTTAATTGTGGTATGAATGTTCAGATCCGAAAGATTCAAGACAAAAGTTTAATATTGACATAAAAATAATAATACTTCAAGCATACTAACTAAGCAATTATGTCTTCTCAAAATAACATGGCCAAAGAAAGTTATCCCTACAAAATCATATAGTCTGGCTATGCTCTATCTTCATCACACAAAGTATTTAAATCATGCACAACCCCGATGACAAGCCAAGCAATTGTTTCATACTTTTGATGTTCTCAAACTTTTTCAATCTTCACGCAATACATGAGCGTGAGCCATGGACATAGCACTATATGTGGAATAGAATGGTGGTTGTGGAGAAGACAAAAAGGGAGAAGATAGTCTCACATCAACTAGGCGTATCAACGGGCTATGGAGATGCCCATCAATAGATATCAATGTGAGTGAGTAGGGATTGCCATGCAACGGATGCACTAGAGCTATAAGTATATGAAAGCTCAACAAAAGAAACTAAGTGGGTGTGCATCCAACTCGCTTGCTCACGAAGACCTAGGGCATTTTGAGGAAGCCCATCATTGGAATATACAAGCCAAGTTCTATAATGAAAATTTCCCACTAATATATGAACGTGACAACATAAGAGACACTCTATCATGAAGATCATGGTGCTACTTTGAAGCACAAGTGTGGTAAAAGGATAGTAGCATTGTCCCTTCTCTCTTTTTCTCTCATTTTTTTATTGGCCTTTCTTTTTATGGCCTTTCTCTTTTTTTTAGTCCGGAGTCTCATCCCGACTTATGGGGGAATCATAGTCTCCATCATCCTTTCCTCACTTGGGACAATGCTCTAATAATGATGATCATCACACTTTTATTTTCTTACAACTCAAATTACAACTCAATACTTAGAACAACAATATGACTCTATGTGAATGCCTCCGGCGGAATACCGGGATATGCAATGAATCAAGAGTGACATGTATGAAAGAATTATGAACGGTGGCTTTGCCACAAATACGATGTCAACTACATGATCATGCAAAGCAATATGACAATGATGGAGCGTGTCATAATAAACGGAACGGTGGTAAGTTGCATGGCAATATATCTCGGAATGGCTATGGAAATGCCATGATAGGTAGGTATGGTGGCTGTTTTGAGGAAGGTATATGGTGGGTTTATGATACCGGCGAAAGGTGCGCGGTATTAGAGAGGCTAGCAATGGTGGAAGGATGAGAGTGCGTATAATCCATGGACTCAACATTAGTCATAAAGAACTCATATACTTGTTGCAAAAATCTATAGTTATCGAAACAAAGTATTACGCGCATGCTCCTAGGGGGATAGATTGGTAGGAAAAGACCATCGCTCGTCCCCGACCGCCACTCATAAGGAAGACAATCAATAAATAAATCATGCTCCGACTTCATCACATAACGGTTCACCATACGTGCATGCTACGGGAATCACAAACTTTAACACAAGTATTTCTCAAATTCAAAACTACTCAACTAGCATGACTCTAATATTACCATCTTCATATCTCAAAAAAATTATCAAACATCAAACTTCTCATAGTATTCAATACACTCATAAGAATTTTTTTACTAATCTTGAATGCCTATCATAATTAAAGCAAATTACCACGCTGTTTTGTAGGACTCTCAAAATAATCTAAGTGAAGCATGAGAGAACAATAGTTTCTATAAAACAAATCCACCACCGTGCTCTAAAAGATATAAGTGAAGCACTAGAGCAAAAACTATATAGCTCAAAAGATATAAGTGAAGCACATAGAGTATTCTAACAAATTCCGAATCAAGTGTGTCTCTCTCAAAAGGTGTGTACAGCAAGGATGATTGTGGCAAACTAACAAATAAGGAATCAAATAATACAAGACGCTCCAAGCAAAACACATATCATGTGGTGAATAAAAATATAGCTCCAAGTAAATTTACCGATGGATGAGGACGAAAGAGGGGATGCCTTCCGGGGCATCCCCAAGCTTTGGCTTTTGGTGTCCTTAGATTATCTTGGGGTGCCATGGGCATCCCCAAGCTTAGGCTCTTGCCACTCCTTGTTCCATACTCCATCAAATCTTTACCCAAAACTTGAAAACTTCACAACACAAAACTTAACAGAAAATCTCGTGAGCTCCGTTAGCGAAAGAAAACAAAACACCACTTCAAGGTACTGTAATGAACTCATTCTTTATTTATATTGGTGTTAAACCTACTGTATTCCAACTTCTCTATGGTTTATAAACTATTTTACTAGCCATAGATTCATCAAAATAAGCAAACAACACACGAAAAACAGAATCTGTCAAAAACAGAACAGTCTGTAGTAATCTGTAACTAACGCAAACTTCTGGAACTCAAAAAATTCAGCCAAAATAGGACGACCTAAATAATTTGTTTATTGATCTGCTGCAATTGGAATCAATATTTTATCACGTTCTGGTAATTTTTAACAATTGTTTTCGTGAACAGAAAGTTTCTGGAATTTTCAGCAAGATCAAATAACTATCATCCAAGAAGATCCTATAGGTTTAACTTGGCACAAACACTAATTAAAACATAAAAACAAATCTAACCAGAGGCTAGATCAAATATTTATTCCTAAACAGAAGCAAAAAGCAAAAAAACTAAAAATAAAATTGGGTTGCCTCCCAACAAGCGCTATCGTTTAACGCCCCTAGCTAGGCATAAAAGCAAGGATAGATCTAGGTATTGCCATCTTTGGTAGGCAATCCATAAGTGGCTCTCATAATAGATTCATAAGGTAATTTAATTTTCTTTCTAGGGAAGTGTTCCATGCCTTTCCTTAACGGAAATTGGAATCTAATATTCCCTTCCTTCATATCAATAATTGCACCAATCGTTCTAAGGAAAGGTCTACCAAGAATAATAGGACATGAAGGATTGCAATCTATATCAAGAACAATAAAATCTACGGGCACATAATTCCTATTTGCAACAATAAGAACATCATTAATTCTTCCCATAGGTTTTTTAATAGTGGAATCCGCAAGGTGTAAGTTTAAAGAGTAATCATCAAATTCGCGGAAACCTAACAAATCACACAAAGTTTTTGGAATCGTGGAAACACTAGCACCCAAATCACACAAAGCATAGCATTCATGATCTTTAATTTTAATTTTAATAGTAGGTTCCCACTCATCATAAAGTTTTCTAGGGATAGAAACTTCCAACTCAAGTTTTTCTTCATAAGATTGCATCAAAGCATCAACGATATGTTTGGTAAAAGCTTTATGTTGACTATAAGCATGCGGAGAATTTAGCACGGATTGCAACAAGGAAATACAATCTATCAAAGAGCAATTATCATAATTAAATTCCTTGAAATCCAAAATAGTGGGTTCATCGATATCTAAAGTTTTGATCTCTTCAATCCCACTTTTACAAATTTTTGCATCAAGATCTAAAAACTCCGAATTTTTTGAACGCCTTCTAGGTGAAGGTGGATCATCTCCAGTCCCATAATTATCAAGATTCATATTGCAAAACAAAGATTTAATAGGGGACACATCAATAACTTTTAGATCTTCATCTTTATTCTCATAAAAACTAGAAGAACACACTTTCACGAAGCAATCTTTCTTAGCACGCATCCTAGCGGTTCTTTCTTTGCACTCATCAATGGAAATTATCATGGCTTTGAGAGACTCATTGATATCATGCTTAGGAGGAATATATCTAAGTTTCAAAGAATCAACATCAAGAGAAATTCTATCAACGTTCCTAGCCAATTCATCAATCTTAGGCAATTTTTCTTCAAGCAAAGCATTGAAATTCTTTTGTGAATTCATAAATTCTTTAACACTAGTCTCAAATTCAGAGGGCATCTTATTAAAATTTCCATAAGAGTTGTTGTAGGAATTACCATAATTATTAGGGGAATTACTAGGATACGGCCTAGGATTAAAGTTTCCTCTATACGCGTTGTTACCAAAATTATTCCTACCAACAAAATTCACATCCATAGATTCATTATTATTCTCAATGAAAGTAGACAAAGGCATATCATTAGGATCAGAAGAAACACTCTTAGTAGCAAATAATTTCATAAGTTCATCCATCTTTCCACTCAAAACATTAATTTCTTCTATCACATGCACTTTTTTATTAGTGGATCTTTCGGTATGCCATTGAGAATAATTAACCATAATATTATCTAGGAGTTTAGTAGCTTCTCCTAAAGTAATTTCCATAAAAGTGCCTCCCGCGGCCGAATCTAAAAGGTTTCTAGAAGCAAAATTCAATCCGGCATAATTTTTTTGTATAATCATCCAAAGATTCAAGCCATGTGTAGGGAAATTACGTATCATTAATTTCATCCTCTCCCAAGATTGTGCGACATGTTCATGATCAAGTTGCTTAAAATTCATAATATCGTTTCTAAGAGAGATGATCTTAGCGGGAGGAAAATACTTAGAGATAAAAGCATCTTTGCACTTATTCCATGAATCAATACTATTTTTAGGCAAAGACGAAAACCAAGCTTTAGCACGATCTCTAAGTGAAAAAGGAAATAGCTTCAATTTAACAATATCATTGTCCACATCTTTCTTCTTTTGCATATCACACAAATCAACGAAGCTATTTAGATGGGTAGCGGCATCTTCACTAGGAAGGCCGGCGAATTGATCTTTCATCACAAGATTCAACAAAGCAGCATTAATTTCACAAGATTTAGTATCGGTAAGAGGAGCAATCGGAGTGCTAAGAAAATCATTGTTGTTGGTATTGGTAAAATCACACAATTTAGTATTGTCTTGAGCCATAGTGACAAGCAAGCAATCCAACAAACGAGCAAACAGGAAGCAAGCGAAAAAGAGGCGAACGGAAAACTGAGGGTGAATAAAACGGCAAGGGTGAAGTGGGGGAGAGGAAAATGAGAGGCAAATGGCAAATAATGTAATGTGAGGGATAAGAGTTTGTGATGGGTACTTGGTATGTTGACTTTTGCGTATACTCCCCGGCAACAGCGCCAGAAATGGCTCGTTATTGGGAAATCAAATCTTGACTTGACTTGGCGCGAATCTCCCCGGCAACGGCGCCAGAAATCCTTCTAGCTACCTCTTGAGCATTGTGTTGTTTTTTCCCTTGAAGAGGAAAGGGTGATGCAGTAAAGTAGCGTAAGTATTTCCCTGAGTTTTTGAGAACCAAGGTATCAATCCAGTAGGAGACCACGCTCAAGTCCCTCGCACCTACACAAACAAATAAGAACCTCGCAACCAACGCGATAAAGGGGTTGTCAATCCCTGCACTGTCACTTACGAGAGTGAGATCTGATAGAAATGATAAGATAATATTTTTGGTATTTTTATGATAAAGAGAAATAAAGAGAAAGCAAAATAAAGGCAATAGAAATAAGCTATGTTGAAGAGATTAATATGATGGAAAATAGACCCGGGGGCCATAGGTTTCACTAGTGGCTTCTCTCAAGAAGCATAAGTATTACGGTGGGTGAACAAATTACTGTCGAGCAATTGATAGAATTGAGCATAGTTATGAGAATATCTAGGTATGATCATGTATATAGGCATCACGTCCGTGACAAGTAGACTGACTCCTGCCTGCATCTACTATTACTCCACACATCAACCGCTATCCAGCATGCATCTAGAGTATTAAGTTCATAAGAACGGAGTAACGCTTTAAGCAAGATGACATGATGTAGAGGGATAAACTCATGCAATATGATATAAACCCCATCTTTTTATCCTCGATGGCAACAATACAATACGTGCCGTTTCCCCTTCTGTCACTGGGATTGAGCACCGCAAGATTGAACCCAAAGCTAAGCACTTCTCCCATTGCAAGAAAGATCAATCTAGTAGGCCAAACCAAACTGATAATTCGAAGAGACTTGCAAAGATAACCAATCATACATAAAAGAATTCAGAGAAGATTCAAATATTGTTCATAGATAAACTTGATCATAAACCCACAATTCATCGGTCCCGACAAACACACCGCAAAAGAAGATTACATCGAATAGATCTCCACGAGAATCGTGGAGAACTTTGTATTGAGATCCAAAGAGAGAGAAGAAGCCATCTAGCTAATAACTATGGACCCGAAGGTCTGAGGTAAACTACTCACACATCATCGGAGAGGCTATGGTGTTGATGTAGAAGCCCTCCGTGATCAATGCCCCCTCCGGCAGGACGCCGGAAAAGGCCCCAAGATGGGATCTCACGGGTACAGAAGGTTGCGGTGGTGGAATTAGGTTTTCGTGGATGCCTCTGATGGTTTGGGGGTATGTAGGTATATATAGGAGGAAGAAGTACGTCGGTGGAGCAACGTGGGCCCCACGAGGGTGGAGGGCGTGCTGGGGGGGGGGGGGTAGGCGCGCCCCCTGCCTCGTGCTCTCCTCGTTGCTTTCTTGACGTGGACTCCAAGTCCTCTGGATCACGTTTGTTCCGAAAATCACGTTCCCGAAGGTTTCATTCCGTTTGGACTCCGTTTGATATTCTTTTTCTACGAAACACTGAAATAGGCAAAAAAACAACAATTTAGGCTGGGCCTCCGGTTAATAGGTTAGTCCCAAAACTAATATAAAAGTGTATAATAAAGCCCATTAAACATCCAAAACAGAATATAATATAGCATGGAACAATAAAAAATTATAGATACGTTGGAGACGTATCACTCGCCGATGAAGAAGAGCAGGAGCTGAAGCCAGGCGCCGACCGGGTTCTCTGACCACACGACGAACTCCGGCAGCACCTCCGCCGAGTGGAAGAAAGGCCGGGGAGGCCGTGCGACCATGGCGCGCCTCCCTTCATCGACGGGGCTGCCACAACTTGGGCGACTCCTACCACGAGAAGGGGCGCCGCTGCGGCCGCGGGGGGCTACGGCGTGGGTCGCGGTGTGCTTGTGGGGGCGGCCGCGCCCATGCTCGGGCGGCGGAGAGCCGGGCCCCTCTTGGCAAGCCTTCCCCTTCTCCGCGGCCGAGAACCTCCCCACAGGCGCCATGGGAGTGGCTACTGGCAATGGAGCAAGGGAGAAGGAGCAAGCAAAACGGGAAGAGACGGGCGACGGGGGCTCCGCCCCCTCCTCATTTATAGTAGGAGAAGGCCAACCGGTGATCCCCATGATCACAGGTAATGATGGTTTTTCCTTGTATGCAGTAGGGACTCGTCAAGTCGGGTGGTTGTCGAGGCAGTGTGGGGAAGCGGAGACGCCCACGTCCAATCAATCGCCACGCGTCAACCAAGGCCGCAGGCTGTTGGGGCCCGCGGCGCTCCGCACTTGCCCTTTGGCTTCGCCTCGAAGCCAAGTCCGAGCACGCCTTGGGCCCGGGGGCTACTATCGGCGTTCTGGGAATGGGGGTCCCCAGACTTGCCTGCCTGCGGCCCACGGCGTGGCCCTGTACGGCCCATCTTCACCAGCAAACACCCAAGACCCTCGCGAGGGGCCAAGCCTCGTGACTCGGACGACACAAGACCTCCTCGGGAGCAGCCTCACCAGGCTGGCTCGCGAGGGGCGGAGAGATCAAGGCAAAGGGGAACCTTGCGAGCTTCCCGTGACGTAAGCCATGACGACCAAGGCCAGGCGGGCGCCAGGCGGGCGCCAACACGCACAGTGTCCTCGTTTCCTCTTTGGTGCTAAAGGGGCAAGCGCAGGCGAGGTGTCCCGAGGCATCAGGCAAAGGTTTCCATATCGGTGCAACGAGATCAAGACCAGAAGGACGGCAAGAAGGAGGTCACCGTGGAGCCCAAGGCGGCGTCACCACCAGAGCCTTTAGCAGGCGAAGACCACCTTTAGTCAGGATAGCTTGTACTAGCTGTTCTCCTTCAAACTAGCCGTTGTGGAATCCCTTCCCGCTCAATATTTGGGAAGAGGACCAGGGCCTCTATAAATAGGACTAGCCACCACCGTAGGAGGCAACTCATCTCGGATCGGAGCCATTCCATCCTCAACCACCACACAGGCTCACCAAGCACAAGAACACCTGTCCTCGCGAGGCTGTTCTTCCCTTGTAACTGTTCATCCTTAGCCCAAGAGGCAATCCACTACACCACACTGGAGTAGGGTATTACACCACAACGGTGGCCCGAACCAGTATAAATCTTGCGTCCCTTTGTTCTTCGGGTTTGTCGAGCTAGGCCGTGAGATCGTGGAGTGTGTGAGCTTAGGGGGAGGAGAGATCTTCGTGCGCACCCCAGTGTTCGAACCTTGAGGGTTTTGCCAGAACCCGTGATCCGACATTTTGGATTTACTAGAATTTAAAAACATGGCATCTCAATGTTTTGCCGGCAATCAACGGTGCCCTGGTGTTTGAAATTCATTCCCATTTCTTGCATGGGACCTAAGCATGCACCCAAGGACAAAGATTTGATTTTTCAACCAATATGCACTGGAGCATGCACATGTATTTCAAATTTGAATTATGCACATAAATGCATTGAAAACTCACTTAATGCATAAAAATGTCCAAATGAACCCTGAATAATTCCAATTCTTTTATGATCACTGCAGATAAAAGGTCTAGCAATTCAAACACCGTCCATGGCCACTGTGACCCCATTATGTAATTCAAATCAAGACGAAAAATCAAGTACATCCCACACAATTTATTATAACCAACAGTGTGAGATGCATCACAAAATATCTTCGGACCGTGCCTGATGACACTTTGCGCGCCCGTTTTTTGGCTGAAGCGATTCCAAATTTTCGGCTTCCGCGGAAATATCTACCTCCCCGCCCCCCTTACCAAAAGCCACATGTCCCCCCTTTCCGCGTTCTTTTCCAAGTTGAAACCTTCACTCCTTGCTTGCAGCGCCGCCGCCTCCTCGCCGGCGACCCTCCTTCACGCTGCTCGGCCTCGCCTATCCAGGCAGGTAATCCACACCCGACCCCCATCCTCGTCCTCCTTCCACATCCCACATGCCCCGACCGCCGGCGTGAGCGCGACACCTTCCACCCAAATCACCGACCCCACCACCAAATAAGTGCCGGCCTAAGCCATGGTGCACGAAGTATAGCCAGGACCTCAAGGAGCATTTGGCAGCGGAGAAGCAAATCGCGGCCGCACGCGCGGATGAGGTCGCGATGGCTGCCATTCGTGATGACCCCCATATCTTGGAGGAGCACCTCGCCGTCGAGGCCACCGTTGACGCCTCGCGTGCCGATGCCGTGACGCGGTTGGCTGCTTTAAACGACAGTTCGTGGCGTTTTGTCGAGGCCACAGTCGGTGCCTTCGACGAAGACTACGAGGTGTTTTCTCAGCGTGCACGTGCTTACCTCATCTCGAGAACCAGCAGGTTGGTGCCCGGAGCGGCTCAGGCAACTCACCACTACAATGAGGGCACCCACGATGCGGAGGCCTCGCCCTCTTCCATGTCCAAGGAGCCAATCGTCATCGATATCTCCGACAATGAGGAGTAGCTTGTCTTATTAGCTCACTATAAGGACCCATGTTCAGTTTGCTAGCTACTGCCTTTCCTTAACAAATTCTAGTGAATTGTGCTATCTACTTTCACCATGCAATCTTCTGCTATAGTGTATATGTTCTATATGTCGTGCAATGTGGTGTTCAATTAACTGCTTGGTTCAATTCTGCAAATGTGATGTTCAATTCTTCAGGGTGCAATATTTCCAAGTTATTAAGCATGCTTGGTTTGGTTAACCGTCTGATCTTCTATTAGGAGTATGTTATATTGTTCAATTGGTGTTTAGTTAACTACTTAGTTCATTTGTTGTGGCTTGGTTCACTTGTTGTGGTGTTTAGTTAACTGCTTGGTTCAATTCTGCAATGCGATGTTCAATTGTTGTGGCTGCATTATGTTATTGAGGAATAAATCGAATTTGGCTGTACTAAATACATGAGAAACAAATATAATTTCTATATTTCCAAGTTGTTAAGCATGCTTGGTTTGGTTAACTGTCTGATCTTCTATTAGGAGTATGTTATATTGTGCAATGTGGTGCTCAGTTAACGTTTGGTTCATTTGTTGTGGTGTTTAGTTAACTGCTCGGTTCCATTCTGCAATGCGATGTTCAATTGCTGTGGCTGCATTCTCTTATTGTATAGCATGTGAGGAATAAATCGAATTTGGCTGTACTAAATACATGAGAAACAAATACAATTGCTATATTTCCAAGTTGTTAAGCATGCTTGGTTTGGTTAAATGTCTGATCTTCTATTAGGAGTATGTAATATTATGCAATGTGGTGCCCAGTTAACGTTTGGTTCATTTGTTGTGGTGTTTAGTTAACAGCTTGGTTCATTTCTGCAATGCGATGTGCAATTGCTGTGGCTGCATTCTGTTATTGTATACCATGTGAGGAATAAATCGAATTTGGCTGCACTTAATACATGAGAAACATATACAAGTGTTATATTTCCTAGTTCCTAATCATGCTTGGTTTGGATAAATGGGTTTTCCATGTGGCTTGAATTAATCTGATGAATCTGCAATGTGCTTATTTATCATCAACATATTTTACTGATAGCATGCGAACCCTTACTTAACCTGATGACTAACTACCTTATATGTGTTGCAGGGAAACAATGGGAAGCACTGAGGTTTACAAGATGGTACTAACTATTATACCTTGCCTATTTGTATTCCTTTGCCCCATTTCCAATATAGAGAAGATATTTATGCACATCCTTGTTTTCAGGCTTCACTGATGATTACCTCTCAAACCACCTCTGTGGTCAGGAGGCGAGGAAAGTTTTCATACAACACCCACGGTTCAATATTGAAGTGTTCCTGAAGTGGTCGAAGGATGGACGGTGAATCATCCACAGGCACTGGCCTAAAGTTGCAAAGACCTTCAACATGAATGAAGGCTCAATATTCGCCTTCCGCTTCAGCAGTTTTCCAGATGAGATGCATCTCTCTATGTACAGTCTATGATGCTAATTTCAAAAGGTTCTAGATGTTGCATGTGAAACTTGCTACTGGTGCAGTTGTGTAATGGGGTAGCTGAGTGCTAAAGCTATATCATGTTGTAGTCCGATGTATTTCAATTATGAAATCCTGCTTCCTTAATATTGAAATGGAATATATTATGTGCTTAATATGAATGTCAATTAGATTAGTAAATGGATTATTAATAATAGGCCAATTAGCCCGCTAATTGGTCAATTAGCTTGCTAATTGGGTTTTCCTATTGCAAACAGTTAATGAGGAAACACCGTGGGCGATGACCTAAGGCAACACACACAGTTTCTAGGAATAAACCGTGTTGGATCAATGAACAATCACACACGGCATTTTCTTCAAAACTATTTGTGTTACGCCACCTTGCGCACACGTTTTCCTTGTAGTGACTGTGTGGGATGTATATACGAACGGAAACGTTTAGTGGTGACTGACTGTGTGAGATATACTTACGACCAGAAATGATTTTGCCTGTATAATTGTATATTTTTGAGCACTACTGTACGTATTTCTGTATTTGAGTGCTCGTCGGTCGCACACGACCTCATTTTGCTGAGCGTGTGTGCCAGGAGGGCATATCCCCAATGGTTTCTGGGTCGTGTGGGAAGGACCCCCTATCGCCCACACTCACTTGGCGACGGTTCCAAATGTCGTCGCGGAAAGGGGTAAAGAACCGTTTGTTTAGGACCGACGCGCACCAGTGTTTTGCCAATGAACGCCCATGATTTGTCCCTCTTCTAGCCGACGTGTGGCCAAACTAGCCGGGTGGGAAGCTTGCGCGGTAAACAGCGCGGTAGCGCGGGAACAGGCTCACCGACAATACATTTGGCACCCCTTCGAGCCCACGCGTGCGGTGCGGTGTTGTCAAGCATGCACTGGAATCCTCCGCTATGATCGCCGTGACAAGACATGACGATTGTTGGCCGGCCAGCCCCCATTTATTACAGCGGCCATTTAACCTACCCTTGTGTCTCTTCAACCTTTCGATCGCGCCCCACCATTGCAAGAAGCACACCCACCACGAGAAGTTCTTAGAGGGTATCCCGCGCGGCTCCAATGGCGCTCTGAGTGGCTGCCGACGATGAGCAGCAGTTCACCATGCGTGCTGTGGTGGACACCCACAGAAGGTTCATGGACCTCTCGGTGGTGTACACCAACGACCCGGTCTGGGTGGAGCACTCCATCCACATCATGGAGTTGTTTCTTTCCGCGGAGAAGTACAAGGTGGTCAGGTTCGACCTCGAGTACACCCGCGCTCATGCCGGGTCTCGTCCCAAGGTCGCCGTCGCCCAGATGTGCGTGCGCCACCACGTCCTCGTCTACCACTACTACCTGGCCACAAGGCCTTGTGAGCGTTTCGCCAGGTTTGTCAACAGCCCTCACTACATGTTTGCTACGGTGGACATCACCAACGATGTAAAGGCGCTCTAGAATTCGGGCATCGCCTGCCAGAATCTTGTCGACATCTAGGGCCAATACAAGATCTGGGGCAGCAAGGAGCATGATAAGGACTCACTGGTTCACCTCGCCGAGGCCATCATCGACCCCTACTACAGAGACATGAAGGATTCGTGCAACAAGGACAAGCGTGCCTGGCACTCGGCCTGGATGGAGAAACTCGACAAAGCTCATGTCGTGTACGCGGCCAAGGAGGCGTACATGAGCTACGACATGTACAGGCGGATCGTTGACATGAGGAAGTGCCTCCTTCCCCAAAACGGCCAGGGATCCAACGGGAAGCAGAGCAATGGCAAGCATCATCGCAACAATAAGTAGATGATTAGATCCTCGTTTCTCCTACTTTAGTATGCATGTAATTGCTTTGTTTGGTGTGTGGAAATGTTATGTGTGTAGTCACTTGTGTAATTGTATGCTTAATTTGGTTATGCAATGCTGTCTTTTTAAGTATATATGTTGATGCTCTGTAGACAGAGCGTAGATGTTGTGCAGACAAACAAAATCACATCGCACACGTTCTAAACAATGGAACCCGTCAGTGATGTTTTCATCAATCACTCACAATTGTATACCAACAATTGTTTGCTCACAACACACACGGCTTGTTAGCAGTAATTGTCTGTGTTGTTATTGGTCTTCGCACACGTTTCCGATTACATACCTGTTTGCCTCGTATCACGCACATCTTGTTCATTTGAACCATTTCTGTTCTCATGTCTCAACGCAAACAGTTCATCCGAGTGAACTGCAGGCCGTGTATCGCACACACCTTTGATCTGGCTGACCGTTTCTTTTGTGTTTCCTAGTCACAAAAAGTTCATCCGAGTGAACAGTATGCTGTACATCGCACACACCTTCATCTAGCTGCCCGTTTCTTTTGTTCCTCCTCATCGCAAACGGTTAATTGAGCTGAACCGTATGCCCTACATCGCACACGCAACTAAAATCTGAACCGTGTTTGATGCATCCTCCATCGCAAACGTTTTGCACCTTTTTTGACAGTTTTTACACCATTGTTTGCGATTATGGCATTGCACACTGTTTTGTCGAAGGGTCTATAATCGTAGTGTCGCGTTAGCGGCATCCTACAGTAGTGATAATGGATATATGGGAACTTGACTACAGACATGATTTTAAGGTCCCTTTGTTACAGTGCAAATGGGTCAATCTGTCAGGAGGCGGGGTACAGGTAAACCCACAGTACGGAATGACAACAGTGCATCTGAACAATCTTGGGTACAAAGACGAACCATTCGTCCTAGCCAATGATGTGGCGCAGGTTTTCTATGTGAAGGACATGTCTACCAAACCGAGAAAAAGAAAAGATTAGGAAACGAATACATCATACGATGAGCCAAAGCGCCACATAGTTCTTTCAAGAAAAAGAGACATCGTGGGATTGGAGGGCAAGATAGACATGTCTGAAGATTATGAAAAGTTTCATGAAATTCCTCCCTTCAAAGTCAAGGCTGACCCAAGCACCCTGTTAAATGATTAAGATTATCCATGGTTACGGCGCAATAAGCAAAGGACACAAGCAAAGACTTTCTCTCCACAACTATTATGATGATGCCTTTGATCTAGAATATCATTGCAGTTTGAAATGCCTTTTGTAACAGATGAGTTTTCGTCAGAAACCCTGATACTTCAAAAGAGATTGTCCATTTTGTACACGAAGTGCATCCAGTTTTTGCCATAACCCTCTCAACTTTTTAGCACATGCTATGTGGGTGAAATGATGATACCATGCCAACTTTCAACCTTTTTAGAGTTCATTTGTGGTGCTTTTCAATTTCAGGGTTATTTAGCTTAAAAAATCAGTAAATACATGAAAAATAACAAATGAAGTCAGAAAGGGTTGAAAATTGATGATGTGGCTTTGAATGGTGCATTTCTAACACACAAAAAGTCTGGAGTTCAAATAAGTTCAAAAAAATGAAATGCCTTTGTAACAGATGAGTTTTCATCCGAAACCTTGATACTTCGAAAGAGATTGTCCATTTTGTACACGAAGTGCATCCAGTTTTTGCCGTAACCCTCTCAACTTTTTAGCACATGCTATGTGGGTGAAATGATGATACCATGCCAATTTTCAACCTCTTCAGAGTTCATTTGAAGTGCTTCAATTTCAGGGTCATTTAGCTCAAATAATGAACTAATGTAAAAAAGAATGAACCAGAAAACTTTTATGAAACTCTAATAGCAAAAATAATAAACTAAAAGAATGAATTAGAAAACTTTAATGAAACTCTAATAGCAAAAAGAATGAACTAGAAAACTTTAATGGAACTAATAGCAAAAGGAATCAACTAAAAAGCTTTTACAAACCTCTAGTATTTTTGAAACTAAAATTATATAAAATTTATGCAACTAAAATTATCAAAGTATTTTTTGTTCAAAACATTAATAGCAAAAATAATTTGCATAAAGAAAATTTTTGTTTGAAACTTTAATAGCAAACTAAAATAACAAAATTTATTTTAGATTAAAATTGATATTTCAAATAACCTAAAAATTACCAAATTAAATATAATGATAAAACACAGTAATATTAAATAGCAGGAAAAAGAATCACTCAAAAATCTATTTTTATAGTAAAGTTATTCACAAACTAGTGATTCACACAAATTGCAAAATATTCAAATTTAAACTATTCAAATTGGGAAACTAATGTAACAGAAAGTTTATGATTTGTATTACCTAAAAGAAAAAAGGAATCACTGAAAAACAGTAAGTATTTTGCTGTAAGTAGAAAGAAAATGAAATAAATAAAGCAAAAAAGAAAACAAAAAAACTGGAAAAAATTAATAAATGCCACCTACTAGGCCACCACGGCCTGAATACGACTAGAAACCCAACCATGGGCCAGGAATCAGGCCCGCAGAAGGCCCAGTAGGCCCACAGGCAGCATAGCATGAGATTAGGCCCATAAGCCTGCATTTGAGAGGAGCTCGAGAGGGCAGCCGCTATGGGGCTTATAAACCACTTTGAGCCCCTCCCAACTAGCGAGGTGGGACTAAACTTTTGGCCACGGGCAGCACAAGGCCTTTGGTCCTCGTTGGTAGCACCAACCGGGACTAAAGGGGTGCATTGGTACCTATTCGTGGTACCAACCGGGACAATGTCTGCTTCCCGCCCTTTGGGCTGCTGAAAAGAGACCGTTGGTCCCGGTTGGTGGCACGAACCGGGACCAAAGGGTGGCATTCGTCCTGGTTTGTGCCACGAACCAGGACCAATGCTCTGTGTATATAAGCAGGACTTAAGAATTTTTCAGTTTTCATCGACCATTTGCCCCCCGAGGATGCCGAGCTCATCGACGCCGCCAGGCTACCCGTGCTCGCCGTCGCTGCCCCGAGGCCACCGGTGCCGCTCGCTCCTCGGCGCCGTCGCCGCCCGCTCCTCATCACCGTCGCCCCGCGCCCCTGCCCTGCCCTGACGCGCCGCCCCGTGCCCCCTGCCTCGTCGCCATCGCCCCGTGGCCCCTGCCTCGACGCCGGCCGCCTCGTGGCCCTGCCCCGACGCCGCCCCGCGCCCGCAGCCTGCCCCGACCACGACGCCGCCACCTTTGGTCCGGCCGGCCTTCTATATATATATGATGATTTTTTTCCAGATTATATGTATATGTGTGATTATATGTATGTGTGTATATATGATTATATGTCCTATTTTTTTCCAGATTTTTTGTTCATATATATATGATGATTTGTTTTTTGCATTTTTAGAAAAATGTATATATGTATGTATGTTCTCTGTGTATATATGTTCATATATGCAAAAGTTACATTTTTAGAAAATTATCTATGTATGTTCTCTGATTTAGTGCATTTTAGGTTAGTTTCATTTTTAGAAAAGTTTTATATATTAGGAAGAAGGAAGAAGGAAGAAGAAGAAAAAGTTTTATATATATGCAAAAGTTACATTTTTAGAAAAGTTTTATATATCTAGCTAGGAAGAAGGAAGAAGGAAGAAGAAAACCTTTTATATATGCAAAAGTTACATTTTTTGAAAAGTTTTATCTAGGAAGAAGGAAGAAGGAAGAAGAAGAAAAAGAAGCAGAGGAAAAAGGAAAATAAGAAGAGGAAGAAGGGGAAGAAGAAGGGGAAGAAGAGGAGAGGAAGAAGAGGAGAAATAAATAAGAAGAGGAAAAAGAAGGAAAAAGAAGAGGAGAAGAAAAAGGAATAGAGGAGAAGAAGGAAATATTATTCTATTTTTTCTTCTTCTCCTCTATTCCTTCTTCTTCTCCTCTTTTTTTTTCCTTCTTTTTCTTCTTCTTCTCCTCTATTCCTTCTTCTTCTCCTCTTTTTTTTCTTCTTCTTCCTCTTCTTATTTTTTATCGGGTATGTCGTTGTTGATATACCCCCTCCCCGATAACTTCGACATAGGGGGGGTCGATATACCCCTCCTCGATAACATTTTTTTTCTAAGTTACTAAGGTAAAATGTTTCTATCGTGCATAGACCGATTTTAGACCACGGGAGCACCCCCCTCTCGCTCGACCAACTGTCGAGGACACCCAAACCCTAGAAAAAATGTTGTCGGTCTCCTACCCCCTCCCGCCCCTACCCGACAAACTCTCTCGAGATTTATAAGAGATTTATCAAGAATGCCCCCATTATGGATGTGCATAATTAAGTTGATCCACATTTTTTTGATCTCATCTACCATTCTATATGTGCACGTTCTCTTGTGTCAAAGTATTGAAGAAATCCATGGTTTCATAATTAGCCGGAAGTAACAAGCGCATGATGGTATGAAGCTCTCCAAAATTATTTTGGAACGGAGTCCTGATAGGATAATTCGCTTTTTGATACGAAGTTCAGCAAAGGCCTTCCAAATAGCGATATTCGAAAGGCTCTTGCTGAAATTTGTAACAAAAAGCAAATTATCCTATCAGGACTCCGTTCCAAAATAATTTTGGAGAGCTTCATACCATCATGCGCCTGTTACTTCCGGCTAATGATGAAGCCATGGTTTTCTTGAATCCTTTGACACTAGACAACGTGACATATAGAAGGGTAGATGAGATCAGGAAAAATAGGGACCATTTTTTGCACATCCATAATGGCGCCATTTTGTTAAATCCCTTGTCGGTCCGGACGTCGGACATTCATGTGAGAGGCGGTCCGACCAAAACCCAAGAAGCGTTGCCGAGGACACCCCAAACCCTAGAAGCGTCGAGGCCACCCCAAACCCTAGAAGCATCGAGGCCACCCCAAACCCTAGAAGCATCGAGGCCACCCCAAACCCTAGAAGTGTTGCTGAGGCCACCCAAATTTACCAAGTTAAAAGAGTGTTGTCGTCGAGGCCACCCCAAACCTTAGAAGCGTGGCCTTCGAGGCCACTAATTAATATTCCTTGTTGTGATTAGCTATCTAGGTCTATGTTTGCCACTTATATATCCATCTCTCATGTTTGTATATTAATTTCCATGTTGTAATATTTGCAGAAACTCTGGAGCACGGAGACTTGGAAACAGAATAGTTGTTGGGGGACATAATCCTCGGCAGAGGTGATACCTTGTCATATCTCAGTGACACCGATGGTCTGGAAGGAGAGGGTGAAGCAGGCTCCGGTGATCAAACAATGGAGGAGGAAGGACATGATCATGATGTCTCCGGTGACCGAATGCCGGTGGAAGAAGGAGACCGTGCTAAGGGCTCCGGTGACCGAACGAAGGAGGGAGGTGTTGCAAAGTCCGGCGAGGTATATATATTAATTAAGCCTATGCTGACTAGCTAATTGATGCATTAACTTTTTTCGTATGTACATATATTAACTCTTCTTTCTTCTTTTATAGCCCTCCGGATCGAGCCAAACTTCGGTAACGAGACGAGGCCCGAAGAAAAGGTTGCGCCAGGATGAAAGGTTCATGATCACAGCAATCGCGAACGATGGCCAACCGATTGTACCCAGGCGGACCAAGGAAGCATTTTCTACTCAGTGCGGGGCTATTGTTAGGGACATGATCCCGATCAGCATCCAGCTATGCAATCAGCCTAAGAACGTAGACCCTCAAGTTCCTTATGTCAACGATGGACAGAAAGATGATCTTTGGACAGCGCTGAAGGCAAATTTCACCCTACTGCCAGAGGAGGATCCGGATAAGCCAGTTATAGGCCATTGGTCAAGGCTCATACTCTTAAGAAGATGGCAGATCTATTCAGGAGGTGGAAGAATGAGTTGAAATTAACGTATATCGACAAAGGGAAGACTCCAGAATTCACCGACCGATTTGAGAAGATAAGAGATCACTGGCACACATTTGTGGCCTACAAGACATAGGATAGGAGTAAGAAGATGTCAGAGACAAACAAGAACAATGATGCAAAGAAGAAGTTTCACCATCGCACGGGGTCAGGTGGCTACCTCAAATCGCGGTCGTTGTGGGACAAGGCTGAGAATGACCTGCTTGCTAAAGGGGTCGAACCAGAGACATTGAACTGGCCAGACCGTTCAAGGACTTGGTTCTTCGGGGTTGGGGGAACCCTGGACCCTGAAACAGGGAAGTGCGTTTGGACGGAGGAGCAACTTGAAATACCTGTCAAGAAGTTTCAGAAGTGTATCGCCGCAGCGTGATAACCCGCAATTATAGGGGATCGCAACAGTTTTCGAGGGTAGAGTATTCAACCCAAATTTATAGGTTCGGCACAAGGGGAGCCAAAGAATATTTGAAGGTATTAGCAGCTGAGTTGTCAATTCAACCACACCTGGAGATTAATTATCTGCAGCAAAGTAGTTTGATAGTTTTGATAATAGTAACAGTAGCAACGGTAACGGTAATAGTGATAGCAGTAATTTTGTAGCAAGTGTAACAGTGATGATAGCAGTAGTAACTTAGCAAAATCAATATAAGATAAATTCGTAGGCATTGGATCGGTGACTTGTTGGATGATATTCATCATGAGATAGTTATAACCTAGGGCGATACGACACTAGCTCCAGTTCGTCAATATAATGTAGGCATGTATTCCGTAAATAGTCATACATGCTTATGGAAAGAAATTGCATGACATCTTTTGTCCTACCCTCCCGTGGCAGTGGGGTCCATATTGGAAACTAAGGGATATTAAGGCCTCCTTTTAATAGAGAACCGGAACAAAGCATTAACACATAGTGAATACATGAACTTCTCAAACTACAGTCATCACCGGAAGAAGTCCCGGTTTCTGTCACTCCGGGGTTACCGGATCATAACACGTAGTAGGTGACTATAACTTGCAAGATCGGATCTAGAACATGGATATAATTATGATAACATAAATGGTTCAGATCTGAGTTCATGGCACCCGGGCCCAAAGTGACAAGCATTAAGCATGGCAAAGTCATAGCAACATCAATCTTAGAACATAGTGGATACTAGGGATCAAGCCCTAACAAAACTAACTCGATTACATGATGAATCTCCTCCAACTCCTCACCGACCAGCGAGCCTACGAAGGAATTACTCACTCCCGATGGGGAGCATCATGGAACTGGCGATGGAGAAGGGTTGGTGATGACAAAGAACAAAGATAAACGGACTCCAGATCTGGCCTCCCGATGAAGAACAGGAGGTGACGGCGGCTCCGTCTCGTGGATCGCGATAATTCTTTCTCCCTGAATTTTTTCTGGAAAAATAGGATTTTATAGCGTCAGTTTCAAGGTCTGCGGGGCCACCAGGTGGGGACAACCTACCTGGGAATGCCAGGAGAGGGGAGCGTGCCCTGGTGGATTGTGCCCACCCAGGGGCCCCTCTCCGGTAGGTCTTGGCTCCAAAAATTCTTGTTTATCCTATAAAAAATCCTCACAATGTTTCGTTCCATTTCGAGAACTTTTATTTCTGCACAAAAACAACACCATGGTAGTTCTGCTGAAAACAACGTCAGTCCGGGGTTAGTTTCATTCAAATCATGCAAATTAGAGTCCAAAACAAGAGGAAAATTGTTAGGAAAAGTAGATACGTTAGAGACGTATCAACTCCCCCAAGCTTAAACCTTTGCTTGTCCTCAAGCAATTCAGTTGATAAACTGAAAGTGAAAAAGAAAAACTTTTACGAACTCTTTTGCTCTTGTTTGCATAAATAAGCTTAAACATCACCCAGGTTTTCAGCCAACATTATAACTAACCATGCCGACAATAACTTTTAAAGATTATATTACTCATATCAAGGACATAATGAGCTAGCGAGCAATAATAAGGCATCTCAAACGGCAACACGTTGTCAAAACAACCATGATATAATATGACAATAGTGGTATCTTGCTAGCCCTCCCTGAGACCGCCAAACATAAATGCAGAGCACCTCCAAAGTTCAGGCAGCGACTAAACATTGTAATTCATGGTAGAAAAGATCCAGTCATGATGCACCCAACATTAGCTACACACAATGCATAAGTCATGACAGCTGTGCTCTCAGGTTCTAGCGCTTATTTTAGAAGGTGATGACACAACATAAAAGTAAAGAGATAGTCCCTTCGCAGAGGGAAGCAGTGATTTGCAGACATGCCAGAGCTCAAGTTTTAAAACAGAGATAAATGATATTTTGGGACATGCACCCTTCTCATTCACTTCACGACCATCAGTTATCAATATCTTCCATGCTAAGCACGCTAGTGGTGGGTCCCAAGTGATTGAAGTAAAGGTTTTGACTCCATTGGGAGTTTTTTGTTTGATTATTTAAGAGATTAACTCTTTTTCAGTTTGCAGTTTGGGACTGGGCATCCCTATTACTGCCCTTTTCTTGTGCAATGGCGAGTGAATAAACACTCGACCTGAGAATAAGCCGCTTAGCATGGAAGATACTGACCACCTCCTGTCGTTCCATGAACGATCCAGGCACACAAAAAGGAAAGTTATTTGGAAGTTTTTAGAGGTGGCACATGCAAATTTACTTACGACGGCAGGGTAATACCGCATATAGGTAGGTATGGTGGACTCTTCTGGAATAACTTTGGGTTTAAGGTTTTTGATGTACAAGCAGAATTCCCACTTAGTACAGGCGAAGGCTAGCAATTAGATTGAGAAGTGGCCAGCTAGAGAGCAACAACGGTCGTAAACATGCATTATGCATAAGTAACATTGGACACTAGCATGAGTAGGATATGAACACCATGAACATAAATATCATTGAGGCTATGTTGGTTTTGATTCAACTACATGCATGAACATGTGCCAAGTCAAGCCACTCGAACATTCAGAGGAGGATACCATATCATCATACTACATCACAATCATTTTAACACAATGTTGATATCCAAGATAAATCATTATCCACTCCTAGCTACTTATGCATGGCATGAGAAACTATAATCTCTAATTGTCATTGCAAACACATTTAATCATAATGTGTTGAATCATGGATACTAGGCTAAACATATTTACACAAACAGAACAAGTCGAGTTCATACCAGTTTCTCTTTGCCACGGCCAGTTCATAGAATATCGTCATTATTGCCTTTCACTTGCACAACCGAACGATATGAAAATAATAATAGTGCAAGAGTGTCGTGGACTAAACTGGAATATGCAAACATTTTATTCAAAAGGAGAAGACAAGGTAAAATGTGCTCTTTATTAGTTCAACAATTATTCATATGAGAGCCAATCAACATTTTCATCGTGTTCTTCTCCTCGGTACAACTCGAATAAAAAGTAAAGAAATTCAGAGAAACACACTGAAATATTTTTGGAGTTTTTGGTTTTCTTGAACAAGGAAATAAAAGGGAAAATCAAAAACGAGAAAAACTATTTACACGGGAAAGCTCCCAACAAGCAAAAGAAGAACAAGGAAATCTTTTTGGGTTTTGTTTTTAGTGCTACTACTAAGCATGCATAGAAAGTAAACTACTACAACTATTTTTTTGTTTTTGTAAAGTTTTTCAAACACACAAGAAGAAAGAAGAAAATAAATCTAAGCATGGATGATACAATGAAAAAGTGTGAACACCTTGAAGGATCGATATAGTTGACTAGAGGGGGGTGAATAGGCAACTAACAATTTTTAGCTTTTTTTACCAATTTAAACTTTGCATCAAAGTAGGTTGTCTAGATATGCAACTAGGTGAGAAACCTATATCATGCAACAACAACAAGCACACAAGCAAGCAAGGGATATAACACGATATAGGCTTGCACAAGTAAAGGTAAGAGATAACCAAGAGTGGAGCCGGTGAAGACGAGGATGTGTTACTGAAGTTCCTTCCCTTTGAGAGGAAGTACGTATTCATTGGAGCGGTGTGGAGGCACAATGCTCCCCAAGAAGCGACTAGGGCCACCATATTCTCCTCACGCCCTCACACAATGCGAGATGCCGTGATTCCACTATTGGTGCCCTTGGAGGCGGCGACCGAACCTTTACAAACAAGGTTGGGGCAATCTCCACAACTTAATTGGAGGCTCCCAACGACACCACGAAGCTTCACCACAATGGAATATGGCTCCTCAGTGACCTCAACCGTCTAGGGTGCTCAAACACCCAAGAGTAACAAGATCCGCAAGGGATTAGTGGGGTAATCAAATTTCTCTTGGTGGAAGTGTAGATCGGGGCCTTCTCAACCAATCCCTAGAAAATCAACAAGTTTGATTGGATAGGGAGAGAGATTGGGCGAAAATGGAGCTTTGAGCAACAATGGAGCTTGGGGGAGGAAGAGATAGTCAACTTGGGGAAGAAGACCCCGCCTTATATAGTGTGAGGACAAATCCAACCGTTACCCACCTACTCAGCCCGCGACATGCGGTACTACCGCATAGGCTTGCGGTACTACCGCTGGGAAGTGTGGTACTACCGCTCGCACGGCAGGAGCCAGGTGAGGCCCTGTTGCACAAGGCAACGGGCGGTAGAACCGCCGGAGCGGTACTACCGCGCGGCCTTGCGATACTACCGCAAGGCAGGGCTCATCCTGGGCTGGGAAGGCATGGACTAATAAAATTACATCCGTGGCTACTTCCGCTGAGTTTCGGTCAGTGCAAAAATCCGGCACGGTACTATAGCTCACAGGGAGCAGTACTACCGCGTAGGGTGCGGAAGTAAAAAATTACTTCTGCCCCTACATCCGCTCACGCCACCGTACTGGGCCAGAGGCAACGGTACTACCGCGATCCAGGAGCAGTACTACCGCACCTGCGGTACTACCGCTGCCCTGGGCAGTACTACCGTGGCCAACTGCGATACTACTGCTCCCTTGAGCAGTACTACCGCACGCCACAAACCAGTAGCACTAGGAGGCCATCATCTTCGCAATGACAAGGGGAACAAACGGTGCTCCAATGAAGCAAGGAAAGGTGGTGCAAAGGAACATATGTGCACGTGTTGATTCCACCCTAACCTTTCCGAAGCGGACCCGCTCTTAATAGTACGACTTTCCTATGACTCAATTCCACCGAAAAGAAACATTGAAAATGTTGGGGAACGTAGTAATTTCAAAAAATTTCCTACGCGCACGCAAGATCATGGTGATGCATAGAAACGAGAGGGGAGAGTGTTGTCCACATACCCTCGTAGACCGAAAGCGGAAGCGTTAACACAACGCGGTTGATGTAGTCGTACGTCTTCACGATCCGACCGATCAAGTACCGAACGCACGGCACCTCCGAGTTCAGCACACGTTCAGCTCGATGACGTCCCTCGAACTCCGATCCAGCCGAGTGTTGAGGGAGAGTTTCGTCAGCACGACGGCATGGTGATGATGATGATGTTCTACTGATGCAGGGCTTCGCCTAAGCACCGCTACAATATTATCGAGGTGTAATATGGTGGAGGGGGGCACCGCACACGGCTAAGAGATCAATAGATCAATTGTTGTGTCTATGGGGTGCCCCCCTGCCCCGTATATAAAGGAGCAAGGGGGAGGACGGCCGGCCCTTGTTGGCGCGCCAGGAGGAGGAGTCCTCCTAGTAGCAGTAGGACTCCCCTCTTTCCTACTCCTACTAGGAGGGGGAAAGGAAGGGGGAGAGGGAGAAGGAAAGGGGGGCGCCGCCCCCCTCTCCTAGTCCAATTCGGACCAGAGGGGGAGGGGGCGCGCGGCCCCTCCTGGCTGCCCCTCTCTCTCTCCACTAAGGCCCATAAGGCCCATTACTTCTCCCGGGGGGGGGGGGTTCCGGTAACCCTCCGGCACTCCGGTTTTCTCCGAAATCACCCGGAACATTTCTGGTGTCCGAATATAGTCGTCCAATATATCAATCTTTATGTCTCGACTATTTCGCAACTCCTCGTCATGTCCGTGATCACATCAGGGACTCCGAACAACCTTCGGTACATCAAAACATATAAACTCATAATATAACTGTCATCGTAACGTTAAGCGCGCGGACCCTACGGGTTCGAGAACTATGTAGACATGACCGAGACACGTCTCTGGTCAATAACCAATAGCGGAACCTGGATGCTCATATTGGCTCCCACATATTCTACGAAGATCTTTATCGGTCAGACCGCATAACAACATACGTTGTTCCCTTTGTCATCGGTATGTTACTTGCCCGAGATTCGATCGTCGGTATCTTAATACCTAGTTCAATCTCGTTACCGGCAAGTCTCTTTACTCGTTCTGTAATACATCATCTCGCAACAAACTCATTAGTTGCAATGCTTGCAAGGCTTAAGTGACGTGCATTACCGAGAGGGCCCAGAGTTACCTCTCCGACAATCGGAGTGACAAATCCTAATCTCGAAATACGCCAACCCAACAAGTACCTTCGGAGACACCTGTAGAGCACCTTTATAATCACCCAGTTACGTTGTGACGTTTGGTAGCACACAAAGTGTTCCTCCGGTAAACGGGAGTTGCATAAGCTCATAGTCATAGGAACATGTATAAGTCATGAAGAAAGCAATAGCAACATACTAAACGATCAAGTGCTAAGCTAACGGAATGGGTCAAGTCAATCACATCATTCTGCTAATGATGTGATCCCGTTAATCAAATGACAACTCATGTCTATGGCTAGGAAACATAACCATCTTTGATCAACGAGGTAGTCAAGTAGAGGCATACTAGTGACACTCTGTTTGTCTATGTATTCACACATGTATCAAGTTTCCGGTTAATACAATTCTAGCATGAATAATAAACATTTATCATGATATAAGGAAATAAATAATAACTTTATTATTGCCTCTAGGGCATATTTCCTTCAGTCTCCCACTTGCACTAGAGTCAATAATCTAGTTCACATCGCCATGTGATTTAACATCAATAGTTCACATCACCATGTGATTTACACCCATAGTTCACATCGTTATGTGATCAACACCCAAAGGGTTTACTAGAGTCAGTAATCTAGTTCACATCGTTATGTGATTAACACCCAAAGAGTACTAAGGTGTGATCATGTTTTGCTAGTGAGATAACTTTAGTCAACGGGTCTGTCACATTCAGATCCGTAAGTATTTTGCAAATTTCTATGTCTACAATGCTCTGCACGGAGCTACTCCAGCTAATTGCTCCCACTTTCAATATGTATCTAGACTGAGACTTAGAGTCATCTAGATTAGTGTCAAAACTTGCATCGACGTAACCCTTTACGACGAATCTTATGTCACTTCCATAATCGAGAAACATATCCTTATTCCAGTAAGGATAATTTTGACCGCTGTCCAGTGATCTACTCCTAGATCACTATTGTACTCCCTTGCCAAAATCAGTGTAGGGTATACAATAGATCTGGTACACAGCATGGCATACTTTATAGAACCTATGGCCGAGGCATAGGGAATGACTTTCATTCTTTTTCTATCTTCTGCCGTGGTCGGGCTTTGAGTCTTACTCAATTTCACACCTTGTAACTCATGCAAGAAACTCTTTCTTTGACTGTTCCATTTTGAACCACTTCAAAATCTTGTTAAGGTATGTACTCATTGAAAAAACTTATCAAGCGTCTTGATCTATCTCTATAGATCTTGATGCTCAATATGTAAGCAGCTTCACCGAGGTCTTTCTTTGAAAAACTCTTTTCAAACACTCCTTTATGCTTTGCAGAATAATTCTACATTATTTCCGATCAACAATATGTCATTCACATATACTTATCAGAAATATTGTAGTGCTCCCACTCACTTTCTTGTAAATATAGGCTTCACCGAAAGTCTGTATAAAACTATATCCTTTGATCAACTTATCAAAGCGTATATTCCAACTCCGAGATGCTTGCACCAGTCCATAGATGGATTGCTGGAGCTTGCATATTTTGTTTGCACCTTTAGGATTGACAAAACCTTCTGGTCGCATCATATACAACTCTTCTTTAATAAATCCATTAAGGAATGCAGTTTTGTTTATCCATTTGCCAGATTTCATAAAATGCGGCAATTGCTAACATGATTCGGAAAAACTTAAGCTTAGATACGAGTGAGAAACTCTCATCGTAGTCAACACCTTGAACTTGTCGAAAACCTTTTTGCGACAATTCTAGCTTTGTAGATAGTAACACTACTATCAGCGTCCGTCTTCCTCTTGAAGATCCATTTATTTTCAATGGCTTGCCGATCATCGCGCAAGTCAACCAAAGTCCATACTTTGTTCTCATACATGGATCCCATCTCGGATTTCATGGCCTCAAGCCATTTTGCGGAATCTGGGCTCACCATTGCTTCTTCATAGTTCGTAGGTTCGTCATGGTCTAGTAACATAACCTCCAGAACAGGATTACCGTACCACTCTGGTGCGGATCTTACTCTGGTTGATCTACGAGGTTCAGTAATAACTTGATCTGAAGTTTCTTGATCATCATCATTAACTTCCTCACTAATTGGCATAGGTGTCGCAGAAACTTGTTTCTATGATGAACTACTTTCCAATAAGGGAGCAGGTACAGTTACCTCATCAAGTTCTACTTTCCTCCCACTCACTTCTTTCGAGAGAAACTCCTTCTCTAGAAAGGATCCATTTTTAGCAACGAATGTCTTGCCTTCGGATCTGTGATAGAAGGTGTACCCAATAGTCTCCTTTGGGTATCCTATGAAGACACATTTCTCCGATTTGGGTTCGAGCTTATCAGGTTGAAGTTTTTTCACATAAGCATCGCAGCCCCAAACTTTAAGAAACGACAACTTTGGTTTCTTGCCAAACCACACTTCATAAGGCGTCGTCTCAACGGATTTTGATGGTGCCCTATTTAACGTGAATGCAGCCGTCTCCAAAGCATAACCCCAAAACGATAGCGGTAAATCAGTAAGAGACATCATAGATCGCACCATATCTAGTAAAGTACGATTACGACGTTCGGACACACCATTACGCTGTGGTGTTCCGGGTGGCGTGAGTTGCGAAACTATTCCGCATTGTTTCAAATGAAGACCAAACTCATAACTCAAATATTCTCCTCCACGATCAGATCGTAGAAATTTTATTTTCTTGTTACGATGATTTTCAACTTCACTCTGAAATTCTTTGAACTTTTCAAATGTTTCAGACTTATGTTTCATTAAGTAGATATACCCATATCTGCTCAAATCATCTGTGAAGGTGAGAAAATAACGATATCCGCCACGAGCCTCAATATTCATCGGACCACATACATCTGTATGTATGATTTCCAACAAATCTGTTGCTCTGTGCATAGTTCCGGAGAACGGTGTTTTAGTCATCTTGCCCATGAGGCACGGTTCGCAAGTACCAAGTGATTCATAATCAAGTGGTTCCAAAAGTCCATCAGTATGGAGTTTCTTCATGCGCTTTACACCGATATGACCTAAACGGCAGTGCCACAAATAAGTTGCACTATCATTATCAACTCTGCATCTTTTGGCTTCAATATTATGAATATGTGTATCACTACTATCGAGATTCAACAAAAATAGACCACTCTTCAAGGGTGCATGAGCATAAAAGATATTACTCATATAAATAGAACAACCATTATTCTCCGATTTAAATGAATAACCGTCTCGCATCAAACAAGATCCAGATATAATGTTCATGCTTAACGCTGGCACCAAATAACAATTATTTAGGTCTAAAACTAATCCCGAAGGTAGATGTAGAGGTAGCGTGCCGACCGCGATCACATCGACTTTGGAACCATTTCCCACGCGCATCGTCACCTTGTCCTTAGCCAATCTTCGCTTAATCCGTAGCCCCTGTTTCGAGTTGCAAATATTAGCAACAGAACCAGTATCAAATACCCAGGTGCTACTGCGAGCATTAGTAAGGTACACATCAATAACATGTATATCACATATACCTTTGTTCACCTTGCCATCCTTCTTATCCGCCAAATACTTGGGGCAGTTCCGCTTCCAGTGACCAGTCTGCTTGCAGTAGAAGCACTCAGTCTCAGGCTTAGGTCCAGACTTGGGTTTCTTCTCCTGAGCAGCAACTTGTTTGCTGTTCTTCTTGAAGTTCCCCTTCTTCTTCCCTTTACCCTTTTTCTTGAAACTAGTGGTCTTATTGACCATCAACACTTGATGCTCCTTTTTGATTTCTACCTCCGCAGCCTTTAGCATTGCGAAGAGCTCGGGAATCGTCTTATTCATCCCTTGCATATTATAGTTCATCACGAAGCTCTTGTAGCTTGGTGGCAGTGATTGAAGAATTCTGTCAATGACGCTATCATCCGGAAGATTAACTCCCAGTTGAATCAAGTGATTGTTGTACCCAGACATTTTGAGTATATGCTCACTGACAGAACTATTCTCTTCCATCTTGCAGCTGTAGAACTTATTGGAGACTTCATATCTCTCAATCCGGGCATTTGCTTGAAATATTAACTTCAACTCCTGGAACATCTCATATGCTCCATGACGTTCAAAACGTCGTTGAAGACCCGGTTCTAAGCCGTAAAGCATGGCACACTGAACTATCGAGTAGTCATCAGCTTTGCTCTGCCAGACGTTCATAACATCTGGTGTTGCTCCTGCAGCAGGCCTGGCACCCAGCGGTGCTTCCAGGACGTAATTCTTCTGTGCAGCAATGAGGATAATCCTCAAGTTACGGACCCAGTCCGTGTAATTGCTACCATCATCTTTCAACTTTGCTTTCTCAAGGAACGCATTAAAATTCAACGGAACAACAGCACAGGCCATCTATCTACAATTAACATAGACAAGCAAAATACTATCAGGTACTAAGTTCATGATAAATTCAAGTTCAATTAATCATATTACTTAAGAACTCCGACTTAGATAGACATCCCTCTAATCCTCTAAGTGATCACGTGATCCATATCAACTAAACCATGTCCGATCATCACGTGAGATGGAGTAGTTTCAACGGTGAACATCACTATGTTGATCATATCTACTATATGATTCACGCTCGACCTTTCGGTCTCCGTGTTCCGAGGCCATATCTGTTATATGCTAGGCTCGTCAAGTTTAACCTGAGTATTCCGCGTGTGCAACTGTTTTGCACCCATTGTATTTGAATGTAGAGCCTATCACACCCGATCATCACGTGGTGTCTCAGCACGAAGAAATTTCGCAACGGTGCATACTCAGGGAGAACACTTATACTTTGATAATTTAGTGAAGGATCATCTTATAATGCTACCGTCAATCAAAGCAAGATAAGATGCATAAAAGATAAACATCACATGCAATCAATATGATATGATATGGCCATCATCATCTTGTGCTTGTGATCTCCATCTCCGAAGCATCGTCATGATCACCATCGTCACCGGCGCGATACCTTGATCTCCATCGTAGCATCGTTGTCGTCTCGACAATCTTATGCTTCTACGACTATCGCTACCGCTTAGTGATAAAGTAAAGCATTACAGGGCGATTGCATTGCATACAATAGAGCGACAACCATATGGCTCCTGCCAGTTGCCGATAACTCGGTTACAAAACATGATCATCTCATACAATAAAATTCAGTATCATGTCTTGACCATATCACATCACAACATGCCCTGCAAAAACAAGTTAGACGTCCTCTACTTTGTGGTTGCAAGTTTTACGTGGCTACTACGGGCTTAGCAAGAACCGTTCTTACCTACGCATCAAAACCACAACGATAGTTTGTCAAGTTGGTGCTGTTTTAACCTTCGCAAGGACCGGGCGTAGCCACACTCGGTTCAACTAAAGTGAGAGAGACAGACACCCGCCGGTCACCTTTAAGCAACGAGTGCTCGCAACGGTGAAACCAGTCTCGCGTAAGCGTACGCGTAATGTCGGTCCGGGCCGCTTCATCTCACAATACCGCCGAACCAAAGTATGACATGCTGGTAAGGAGTATGACTTATATCGCCCACAACTCACTTGTGTTCTACTCGTGCATAACATCAACACAAAAAACCAGGCTCGGATGCCACTGTTGGGGAACGTAGTAATTTCAAAAAAATTCCTACGCACACGCAAGATCATGGTGATGCATAGCAATGAGAGGGGAGAGTGTTGTCCACGTACCCTCGTAGACCGAAAGCGGAAGCGTTAACACAACGCGGTTGATGTAGTCGTACGTCTTCACGATTCGACCGATCAAGTACCGAACGCACGGCACCTCCGAGTTCAGCATACGTTCAGCTCGATGACGTCCCTCGAACTCCGATCCAGCCGAGTGTTGAGGGAGAGTTTCGTCAGCACGATAGCGTGGTGACGATGATGATGTTCTACCGACGCAGGGCTTCGCCTAAGAACCGCTACGATATTATCGAGGTGTAATATGGTGGAGGTGGGCACCGCACACGGCTAAGAGATCAATAGATCAATTGTTGTGTCTATGGGGTGCCCCCCCCGCCCCCGTATATAAAGGAGCAAGGGGGAGGCCGGCCGGCCCTTGTTGGCGCGCCAGGAGGAGGAGTCCTTCTC